>NW_019416518.1:286643-299477 GCF_000390285.2 Anoplophora glabripennis
TGTTGTGATAATTAAATGTGCCTCTTCTTGTAAAACAAGCTTCATCGGTCCATAAAATATTTCGAATAAATTCATTGTTATACTGCCAACGGTTTAAAATCCAGCGACAAAAGCTTAACCTTTTTTCAGCATCTCCTGGATGTAGATCTTGTACGGGATTGAAGTGATATGCACGTTTACGGAAATTGCGATAGCAACGCCAAACAATCTTGAAGAATATCGAAGGCGTCTTACGATTTGAGAAACTCTCGACTTATCAGATTTTTATGTACACTTGTATTAGAATTAGGCAAATTATGTTTAGGCAAGTAAAACATAATAAATAATAAATTCGCATGGTAATATGTCCACGTTATTGTATAGAAATAAGTAAATAAATTTTACTTGAAAATGATAATAGTTACGAAAAAATTACAAGGATAATTTTTTGTCCCAAATTAAGCGGAGAATTAAAAAAATATTGGTTTTTAAATTTAAAGCCAGTGGCGTACTAATATTTTTTTACTAAAACAATGGGGACCCCTATTTTCTCCGCCACTGGTAAAGTAAAAAAATTTAAAAATTCTCCAAAGATCACACGTACAGTGCCAAATCATTCATAAAAATCTTACGGGTAAAACCTCTCACCTACAGAAAAATTCGAAAAATATATTTTTTTTCGGGAAACTTTAACGTGCTGTATCTCAAAAAGTAAACATTTGTCGGGTATAGTTTATTTAGCTAACTAACATTATTTTTTGATAATGTATTGATTCCTGAAGTTTGATCGAAAAAAGGTGGACCACCCTGTATACAGAGTGTCCCAGAATAACGTGTACAACGGAGGACCACAGATTCGTGGACTCAAAATAGGCAGATCTAGGGTAATTCACCTATATCCGAAATCGCTTCGTTTTGCCGCTTGATAGCCTCAAAGTTGGTGAAAATTTTTTGAATTTTGTAAATAATTCGAATACCTATTAATCGATTTTGATTATTTTTGGGTTGTGAACTTTTGCTTTCGATCTACACATTTTGACATCTACACATCATGACTGATGACCGGGTATATTTATTTAGTTTTTAATTTTTAATTTTTTAATATACAGTGTCGAAAAATACTCCAAAATTAAAACTACTTGAAGATGCCACAAATAAATATTCCAGACTACCCAATTTACTGTATTTTAGCTTATTACCTTAAATTCGGTAACTTCCTTTTTATATTTGAGGTTGACAGTAATGGAACAATAAAATTATAAAATTTTCATTTTCAACTTATGCTATTTGATGTCGAAACCACTGGCAATAAACCGCCATCAGCGCTTTTACACAGCGCGCGGCAACTTCGATATCAAAGGTACAGCTGGCTGACATACCAGAGACGGCTTTAAATTTGTTTAAACCTTCATGTGAAAAATTTTGCTCAATTTAAAAAGTAATGTTTTAGACCGTCATTTGCTCATTTTCGTGCTATCACCCTTTTCAAAGTACGCATTTATTTCAGAAACACCCTGTATAGTTTTTTTAAATACAGTTTTATCTGGTTTTAAGCAAAATAAAGCTGATGAAAGTGTATTTTAACAATATTCCATTTTCTTGTACAAAGACGAGTGTATTGCGCAGATAGAAGCAAAGCTTAAATTCGAGTGTTCCAATTAAAAATTGGAATAAAAACCAAACTCAGTTGGTCCAATAATCCTATTAGAAAACAATTAGTAGTATAAACAAGCGTGTGTATTTAGTTGATCGACTAAAGCCATTAGCAACTCTAAAATCAGGTCTGAGCGCATTATAATACCCAATAAGTGGCGCTTAATAACTTACCGTCCATTTTATCCGTGCCGTACCTCCAAATGTGCTGCCTGAAGATTAATTTCCCGCTAAAACTTTTTCTATCTCATCTAATACTTTATGATTTATTTCGGTTCGGGGAATATGTAAAACCGATGCGTTGAAAAATAGAACAGTTGAATTTAAATCTTCAAATCCAATTTTATACGGCGCGAATAAAACCATTTATCTTAAAACGTTGAAAGGACTTCGAAGAACGTACAATATATAAGTCTGAATGCAAACTTCCATCTAAGCCGGCCATCCTTTAGAATATTAATAAGAAATTCGACGCCTTTTTCCTCCTGCTGCTAAAAGAAAGTGAATAGGCGGGGAATAATAACCATTTTTTCATCAATCACAACTATGTATAGCCTTTGTCTGCAATTAATTGTGTTATAATTTTGATATTATCTTCAAATTATCAAGCATGTTGCCACCTGCTTTAGCATCTTTGACAACATAGTAATTGATTTTGATATACCTTTCTCATTGGTTTTATACCAATTTGGAGGAATGGTTAGAATATATAATACCTACGCAATCGCAATGAGTCGATACTAGATTTGGAATAAAGCTATTTGAAACATTTTTAAGCGGCAGTTTCATATAACAGTCAACTGTTATCGCAGCGACTGTTAGGTAGGCGTATCTCCACTGTCAGGTGTCTATTGATGTGAATCATACCGCTTTGATCCACAGACCACCTAGACTGGCTTATAGAGCGACTTTGGTGAAAACATTTTGGAGCCTGATTTGGAGCCCAGCGCTCAGTCGTGTCCTAGCATTTGATGTGTACGCATCGCTGTGATTTCGATAATTAGACGTTCTATCATGGGCAAGTGTATTGTAAAACATTGTATAAATAGAAGTGATCGCGTTGGTGAAGAGAGGCAAAAAGTTTCCTTCTTTAGGTAAGTAAAAAAAAAGAAATATATAAAAGGTAAATATGTACGCCATTTTTCGGTTAACGTCACAAGTTTCCAGGGTTAGCTTTATAATTTTGTTCGCCCACATAGTGTAGTGATTAACGTGATATTGTTATTATAAAATAATGAATGAATTACTGTAAAATATTTTTAGTAATTATTTACTTTATGTGAGTCTCAAATTTTTATGAAATTTTACCAATTCCCGTCATTTCGAGATAGCTGAAAATTAATTAAATATTTTTTTCAATTAAAAAAATCGCAAACAAAACTAATTTCAGATTCAGTATTCGTACAGTCAATTAATTTTTATTAAAGATCGTGGTTGTTTGACGTATCCATCTCGAGATGTCGTAGTAATATGCTAAGAAACAGAAAAATTAATAAAATTTTTAAATAATGATGAAAGCAGAACACCTAGGCTACAGAAAAATAAAATTGTTTATCATGTATTAAAAAACTTTCTGAATGTGAACATATTTGAAAATTTGCATGAACATCAATTTGATAATTTGCCTAACAATTGTAATCATTTAATAGAACTTGTAAGGGCTGAATGTGAAAAGTATATCGATGTACGAATAAATCATGAAGTCAAATTATTTAATTCGGTAAAATCTACGAAAAGGCAAATATTAAATAAATTAATATTATTTAGAGGATAATAAATATATTTAAATTATTTTGTAGTTTTATTTAATATGACACTAAAATATACTATTTTCTGAATTACAAACTTAAAATTGAATATTTGTTATAAGATGCAATATAATATTTAATATATAATAAAAATATTACTTAATCCGGATCTGCTTAAAGATGCGCGCGATCAGATTGCCTTCCACACTCCACTGCCCCGGATTTTGCATTCACTGGTACCCGTGCATTGGAAATAGATACGGCCAGTCTAGGTGGTCTGTGGTTTTGATCGCAGTTGACTGTTATGCCAGTTACTGCGACAACTAGAAATATTTCTACTTTTGCTATCGCAGTCTCTTATTTGAAGAATTAAAATGGTGAAATCTGTTAACCGCATTGCGTTCTTGGACGAACCGATATTTTTAATAATTGAATTATATCGCGAAAATGAATGCTTATGGTATATAAAGTCACCAGATTATAATAATAAAATGAAAAGAAAAACCGCAATTGCAAATATTGCTGAAAAAGGTATAAGCGAAGAACTCGTCAAAAAAAGCTAGATTCCATAAGAGCAACGTATTTATTAGAAAAAAATAAAATTAATGATAACCAGCGTACAGAGACGGCCACAGATAATATTTACTGTCCAAGTCAAAGCGAGGTCTGTTTAATAAAGGTGTTTTCACCCAGTACCTTTTTTCATGTATTTTCGTTTAGATAATAACTGTTTCTTCAATAATAACTTTTTTTTCATTAATACTAAACAAGTAATAATACCATGTACCACTACTTTTTTATTCGGCACCATTTAAAAAAATAATATATTACTGAAACTTAAAAGTATAGTCAATCAGTACATAGCAGTAAATCTATCACAGTAGAAAATCCCCCACCTCTTAAAAATCGCTGCGATAACAGTCAACTGTTATGTGAAACTGCCGCTTTAGATTTTAGTTTTAGTATACAAGGTTTCAAGTAAATACCATAATAAAAATAGACATTACGATTTAATTTTTTATTTGTCTATTTTATTCTCCAGGGTAGTTTAATTTTGCCTAGGACATTCAAATATACAGGCTATCTTATGGTGACGGCCCGTTAGAATATTTCAGAGGCTACCTACTTTCAATTATAAAAATTTAGGCTTTGGTGTTTTCGGGGAGTTTTAATTAAAATAATGCCATTGTTGTAGCTCTTCCGGTTGTACCGGAAGAAACTATCAACTTCGTTATTTTAAATTGAACATCCTATATATTATTGCATTATCGGCAAGTTAAATTAAAAATAAATAAAAATGTTAAAGCTTCCTTGTACCTAAATCTAACCGTTTCCGATATAATAGACATTTTATAAAAATTTTGACAGATGTAATCATTTCGAAAATTCTTCATATCTTTCTTCGTTCTGGAAGCTTTCACTTGCTTTTCGGAACACGCAAAGAACATGAGATGCACTACCTTCCACTTCAAAATTATCTAAGGAAAATTATACCATGTGAACCATTTTTTACGTTACCTATTGAATATTTAAAACCTACAAAACTATTTAAATTCAAATGGAACTCCCTGTATTTTTTTCCACCATATTGTAGATGGTCAAAATATATTTTTACCAATGTAGGCATTGTTTGGATTTCTCATATTGTTGCGGTTTTCTTACATTTTCAAGAACATTACGTTAAAATTATCATCAAATGTTCCTTGAAAGGCAAATATTGGTGTCGTCATTCAGTATTGTACAAGTATCAAGATTTAATCGACAATAAAAATGCAAAATAATTATTCTAATGAGATATTTTGAATTTATTTTATATCCGTGGGACATCACCATGAATGAATATTTTGCAAAGTTTGAGGAATTGGACACGAATGAAACTCAGCAAGCTACATACAATAGCGTTCTTTGTAGAACAATGATTTTCTTTTCGTTTCATAATGAAATAAAATGCATTGTTTCACTTTTGTTGCATCTTTTAAACAATGAGGGAATATATTTACAAAAAATAATATTTTCTTCAAATGGAATGCTATTATTAGTAGAGTTGTTTCAAAATCTTATGAGCTTTGACCTTGATATGCGCAGAAACATAATTCTAACCGTCGCCTAAATTATTCTACGTCCTAAAACATTACATCCATTATTCACGCTCTCGTAGCGTTAACAAGCCTTTGCTCCGATTACAATAATTCATAATTAAATGCTCTATTCTTTATTATTTTAATTTAAGCAATAAAAATATATATAACGAACGTTCGCCAGTTGACTGTATTGATGCCCGAGCACCTTAGTACATTTCTGGTTCTAATGAGGCACGTGGTCTAATTCTGAGTCAATGTTTTCACAACGTGCTTATTAGAAGAATTATGTGGATACGCCACGCCTTTCGCGCATTTCGCAACTCATGAGATTTTGAAACTACTCTAACTGCAAGTACAACAAAGACAAATAATTACACAGCCACACAAAAAAAAAGTTGTCTCTACTTTTCATGCGACATATGTAATTTGTAGTATTTCTGCCTCCTGATTACGAATCCGGTGTCAGAATTGAGCTATCACATCACAGGAATTTCCTAACCTCAAAAAACAGGTCAAATATCCAATAAATTCAGGAAAAGTGCCAGGAAAAATACAAAAATTGTTTTTTCTATATTCAAATGTTAATTTATATGGTTAAGACCTCGCCGAATGCGAATCCACAGTCAGAATTGATAGTTCTTTTTCTAACCTCAAAAAAACGGGTCAATTAAGGTAAGATATTAAAAAAAATAACAGATTCGCGGCGATTAGTGACCCCGAAAACCCCCGTATACACCCCATTCATGATTAGGAGGGAAAAATACTACGGATAACATATGTCGCATCAAAAGTACAGACAATTTTTTTGTGTAGTTGTGTTACCATTTCATTTTAAGAAAACAATGAAATTTAAAGTAACCAAAATTTATCTCTATCTTTCTATTATCTGATAATCATTTAATAGTTATTTGAAATTATTTATGTTTGTTATTCTTTAAAAATTGTCACCACATTAAAAATTATACAAAAATTCTAAGAATATCAACCGAATTCATTTTATTAATTGTTCTGTTTCAGTTGCAAATTACCAAATCATAGAAATTCAGCTAATAATTCTGATTCTAGATGAATGTTCCAAGAATATATAATAAATTTAAAATAATTGATACTTGTAGTATAGTGATTGACAGTATATTTGTATTTCAAGGCACATTTGATTATATTTTTATTGTAATATTCTTGAGAATGGAAGAAAACCGCAAATATGTGAGAACATCGAAACTGTAACCCCTACAATGCCTATAACGGTTTGATTTTCTTGTACATAGGTATAATATGGTTCAAAAAATACTATTTGTATTTAAAAAGTTTTGTCGGTTTTAAGTTTTCAAAATGTAAGAAATAGGAAACTTGGTATAATTTCCTTCAGGTAATTTTTATAGTGGAAAGTAGTGCATCTTATGTTCTTTGTGTATTCTGAAAAGCTTCCAGAACAAGAGAGGTGTAGTGTAAGGAATTCTCGAGACGCTTGCATCTGTCAACATTTTTATAAAATGTCGATCATCTCGAAAACGGTTAGATTTAGGTGCAGGGAAGCTTTAACATTTTTTTACTTATTTTTAATTTATCTTAACCGATAGTGCTATAACAAAATGGCGTTATTTTAATTAAAGAGAGTACCACCGAAAACCCCAGGGCCCAAATTTTCTAAATTCAAATCGAAGTATTCGCTGAAATATTCTAATGGGTCATCTCCATAAGACAGACAGTTTGTAGAACAATTAAATTTATAGAATAAAAATACAGTAACTTTAATAAAAAATTGATGAAACGTGAAACTTCAAGCAGCAGAAACTTAATTTACAAAATTAACACAAATCCTGCATTTAATAAATTACACGCAATAACAAAATTAATTGATAAAAACATGTATTTCATAAAAATTCACATAATTCATAGATATAGTCAAAAATACAAAAAGTCAGTTACTTTGCATAAAAAAGATATTGGATTGGAAATGATTATCCAGAAGCGAGTATCAACATGGAAATACCTTTTCAAGATACAGAGCATAGAGTTAAATTTGATTTTAACAAGAAATTTGAACAAAAATCATATCACTGAACTCTCGTTCTCCGTGCTCTATGTACCTGGTTTAGGGATTCCAATAGCGGGTCCACCCCCAAAATGCCTAGCCCGAGATCACCAAAGGCAAGTCCCAGGTTTCTAACTAATGCTAAGGAAGAGCAATGTAAAAAAATAATATAACAAATAACAATATAATATCCATATCAAAATTATATTGACTCATCCGTAGAAAATCTCAGTGCAGATTTCACAGGTATCTTCAAGTGAATCTTTAAAAATATGAGAAAAGCAGAGTTTGTGTTGGAGAGAAGAACTGGTAAAATATTTGTAGGGAATGATAGAGGATGTTCTCTTTTTAAATGTACTAATTTCAACAATTTTGACAACATAGTTCACAGGAGCATAGGTCACCAATCGCTTCTAACCGCGATACAGGGTGTGGAATTTAATTTAATTATATTTCTCTATTACTACTATAATTATTATTGCCAAATCATCTTCTGTTATTATTTCTGTTGCCTCTACCGAAATTTTGAATAGTTCGCGTATGAAATAAATTTGTTGCTTGAGAACTGTTAGATGTTTTTATTAATTTTTATACTTGGCACTATTAATGGCATCTTTTAATTTACTAAAATTTGTCGCTTTTATAACAGTTCTAAGTTCGCTAGGTATTTTTTAACCCGTTCGAAAAAGCATTTATTGAAGACTTTTCATCTACTTCTTGCAAAATTGCCACAGCATTATCATCACCTCCCGCTTCGGCTAAAGTTCGAAGCAATACTTAGTTGTTCTACGGTTTTAGCATATTCATCTAGAGTTTTATCGTCTTGTCTCACACTATGCAATTGGGTAGACATAATCGCCGCTGACTTTTTAGTTAGCAAATGACTTTTCATATCACGTGTCAACTCATCAACGCTATTATACTGGTTTTCTAGACGAAGTTTTGCATTTTGACTTATTTTAATTTTTAAAGCATAATTTATTAAAATATTTTCCCTGCATCATCTAAAAATCCATTGTACAATGTAATAGCATCGATTAACTGTTTGGTAACGTCTCAGTATCATCCATGGACGGCAATAAGGACGCTTTCTCTCCCATATTTGTATTATTTTCAGCTAACTCTAATGACTTTCCAATTTCGATTTCACACGGCTTAAAGCTGTTTTACATTGACAATTTATTGATCAATTAATTGATGAAGTCGCTTCATCAAGAAATTGGACAAGTGTAATGCACCAAATCAGCTGTCAAATAACTTCATCAATTTATTCATCAAGTTCTTGACGAATTAGAGCATGTTCTAATTTTCGTCAATTTCTTCGTGAAGTTCGGAAGTACCAACCCAACAGATTTCCAGCCTCAGATCAGTAATGAGGTTATGTTATTGGAATATGTAAATAATTGTGTGGCGTCGTGCTAGTTTTGCATTGTTTTTACTGATTTGTTACTTACAAAAACTAATATTTATATAATATGTGTCAGAACGGTACCGCTGTTGTATCACTACAATTATGAGTGGAAAGGTGACATTTTTGAAATTTATTTGCTTCTTTGATTCATTGGTAGAACTGATTCATACGTCAAAAAACTTGACAAAGTCTGTAGCAGTGTAAAACCACACTGTTTACCAATAAATTCGTGAATTAATTCATGAAGAACTTCGTCAATTTATTCATCAATAAATTGTCAATGTAAAACAGCTATTAGACTTAACTATTCCTTCTAACATATTTACTAAAATATTACGAGACTTAACAATACTTCTTTCAGTTGCCATAACATATTCTTTTACTTGCTTAATTTCCTCAGGTCTCCTAGATGACTTATCATATTCATCTTTTAACACAGTAAATTTATTTTCTAGTTTTCCTAACTCTATTATTAATTTATGTACTACATCTGACGATTCTCGACGATGCTGAAGTTCTTTCTTGATATTACCTTCAAAACTCCTTAACTGTTACACTTCACTCACTGCACACACTACTTCTTGGTTTCTGGTAATTTCTCACCGTATCTTCTTCTCCAGTGCTTTCTGGACTCGAAAACAGCAGAACACCGCTATAACTGCAACTATTAGTCCTCCTAGTACTATTATCAACATTTGTTGTCCGAAAGATAATACATTTAACGTACCATTAGTCAAACCACCACTGTTTCCTGCTTGGCTTATAATTACTTCTTCCTTTGACTGACTGCTACCCATTTTAACGGCACTTTCCCAACCCTTATTTTCTATTTTATTGTATTAACTTTTTCTCTGCCAAACTTCTACACCGAACTAGCAGGATCGCCATGTAATGTCCCTGCTGGTCAGGCCTCAGGTTCTTCAGTGAGGAAAGGCAAAGGAACAAAAACTCTTTCTGATGCACTAAGAATACATTTTATTGGAGACTAGCCTGGATTCCGTACCATAGCGTAGGTCTCCTTCTTCTCGTCACCTTGTCTATAATACAACTCCCTATGTCCTATTTTACCTACATACATTACATATTAAAAACTACTTGCTAAACGGTATTAGCGATGTAGGTCTTTTCTAACCGCAATCAATTTTGTAATATCAATTAGGTTACGAATCCAGAATATTACCATTATTTCTTGATATCTAAAAAAACAGCAAATAATAGTGAAATCAGTTATTTTTGAGTTGTCAGTGTTACGAGAAACAACTACTTCGAGAACTATATGCTCCTACCGGCGTTGAATTATACTCGCAACACCTAGTGCAACAGCTAGTCTACCCACCAGGTACAGACCGGTTTCGGACTTATTAGTCCTCATCAGTGTGTCATAGGTGCGACACCCGACAAACAACCCAGCTGTTCTTCGTCGTATCATCACGAAAAGGAAATACATTGACCGCGAACGACAGATGGAGCCATTTGCGCTCCCGCGTAAAATGAAATCAGTTAGTTTGAGTATATTTTATACCTATCTACTGATATAATGTCCTTTAAAAATGACCTACAAATGATTCACTACTATTTATCAGATTAATTAATGTTAAACGAAAAATTTGAGCTTACTTATTACCACACAGATTTTTAGTATTATAGAAAGTGCAAGAGAAATCCCTTCACATATCCTTTAAGACGTATTCACGTACCCCTAAGGATACACGTACCCCTAGCTGAATACCACTGTTCTATTTATTATATAGAATTTTTTTGCTGAAGCAAGGGAATTTTCACCTACCACTGGTGAACCTTTTTTTTCAGTGCATACATACAACAGGTACTTTTTTATGTACATCGAAATATTTAGTTTGTTCAACCAATTACAAATTTGACATTGCATACAGTTGGCATTAACAACCAGGACAGTCAGGACACACTCTAGTTTTTTTTGGGACACACGCTTCAAATAATTTTCTTGTGCAAATCATACAGTTCTAGATGTACTTCGTGAAGCAATTACATTCACTTTGTAAATCATGATCTGATATATTTTTCTAGGCAATTTTCAGAAAATAACTTAAGGGTTTTTGTTAATAAAAATCTGAATGCATAATTTAATCGGTATCACTTAAAAGTATCTCAAATTGCATTAAATTAAAATGCAGAATGCAGCATTATTTTTCTACGGGGTTAATATTTAAAATTTATCAAGGTTCTATTTCTTTAAAAATCTAAGAGGCGTTGAACATACCTAAGGATGAAAAATTTTGCTTAGTACCAACCCCCATTATCATATTTTAAGCACTGGGAATGGCGAAACAAAAATAGAGATACTGATACTAATTGTGAAAATTCACATAAGCACACATAAATGAATTGAACATACATGATACATTGTTACACGCTACACGTTTTAGTGTATATATTTTTTTATTCGAGTTATTCTTACATTTTACGTTGTACTTTTACATTTTAAAATGTGTGACACATCTTTTATGTGTCTTTCTGTATTTAAATAAACATACGCATAAAAGTATGAATTTACATGACCTAGCTCGGCTCAACCAATCAGAATAATCGTGCGATCGTCCGGTGTGCTAGTTCAGTAGGCATGTTTAGATTCATTTGGGGCATATCAATATAGCAGTGTTTTAACGACCTAAGTATATTGTTATAAATGAATACTGAAGTAAATAATGTGAATTTGTGTAAATTATATAAATCTTCCGGTATTCTTCATTTAAAGTTATCGAAGAGCATGAAAAATACCAATACTAGCCAAATTTGTACCTTACTATTTAAGACCTGTGTTACTTATTGTTTTACTTACACTATATTTTGTTTTCAGTTTAATGTTCTCATGAAGTGGCCATTGTTCTCGAAATGGTTCAAAGAACTAGGGCAAAATTTTCGTCCGGAAAATGTCTTGAAAACTACAGTAAAACTTTTCCCTGAAAATACATGAAGAATATTTGTCTTTATACTTAATCATTTTAAACTAGAAGTCAATTTTATGGAAGAATGTATCTAGAGACAAGTGCATGTTGTTTAGTCCTCATAGTTATAGAAGTCTTAAGATTAATTCAAGCTTTATACTTGTTTTCGAGAGTATGAAAACGGATTTGGTAACTCATTTTTAAATTTCAACATTGGAGTAAAGGCGTAACTAAAAAAGGTGTGTAAAATTAAAGATATACTTTGTCCTTTAAATAGGTAGGGAGTTTTTTTACAGAGATTGCTTTATATATATTTGTAATCTTTTATGACGTTAATTTAAATCTGTTATACCAAGTTTGTACTATTATTTTAGGAAAGTGTTCAATTAATTTGGTTAAATAATATTCTATATTATTTATCTTTAGGTATAATTCAGAAAATATTTTACTCTAGGAAATGTGTCTTCTTAAATATATTTAATGTTATTTTGCCTTCAGTTAAGTATGTGTAATTTTACATAACATTTTTATTAGTGTACAGATAATCATGTCGATTCTGTTTGAATATAGCAATATTGCTTATTATTATTTTAAAGAGATCTGGTTATCTGGTAACAAGGTTCGTAGATTTTCTATTCTGTGTGACGAATTTTCACAATAAAGTAAAACTTTAGATATCTATTAGAGACACACAACTATCAGAGCTGGGCAAAATACTTTCGAAATGTATTTAAAAAAAATTACAAAATACTAGTACGAAAGTATTTTAAATATAAATTACTCAGTATTTAAAACAGTATTTTAATTATGTAGAATATATTGAAAAAATTCATTAGAAGTATTTAAAATATTTTTGTGAAATATTAAATCTGAAACTCTTAAGATGTGACCTAAAAAAAATATATTGTATGTGCAAGGCAAGCCCGATTTCAAGATCATCAAAAAATTTAAAAAAACTAGACATTAATGTCTGGAAACAATAATTTTCATTTGGACTACTGAG
>NW_019416518.1:299893-301439 GCF_000390285.2 Anoplophora glabripennis
ACAACTGTTCAATATTTTATCCACCAATGTGTAAACACATTTGGGTCCGTTGTACACAGTTTCTACGAACTAACACAAATTTTGTCTTGTTTCACCATAACACAAATGCTTCACCATAAATTATCCATCAACTCCGAGTACACGCAAACCATTTTTGACACTAACTATCCATTTTTGACACTAACTACTAAATCACCACAGATAACAGGTAAATATCGCAACGACGATTGCAAAATCCGAATTCAGTATTCGGAGTCGCTGAGACCACGTGGCGAATGACGCTAGAGACTACAGTTGTCCAGCTATGTAGTGGTTGAATGTACTATAACTTCAATATTTTTTTCCCGGAAACTATAAGGATTTTACAACAATTTTTTTTACAATATTGATTCCATTTCTCATGCTGCATCTATTCACAAATTTCTTTGGATAAGTTGTGAATCACCCTGTATAATTCACTCATAGTTTTTGATAATGATAAAAACAAATAATTTTAAATTTTAATGATTGATTACTGACTTGACTAGTGACGAGAGTGACCTAAAAGGTAGTAGACAGAATAGAAATAACGCAACGCACATTGCAGAATGCAGAGTAGAATGCGTTAAATAGCGTGCAAGTACGTAATTTTTTTAACACGTGGTGTACCAGTCGCCAGTCGTAACAGGCAAAAAGTATTTGTTTTTTGTAGGTATTTTGGGTATTTTAAATACTTTGAGTAGTTAAAATACTGAAGAGTATTTAAATTACTTTTGTTATTTTTAAAATACAAAATACTTTATTAAAGTATTTAAAATACAAAATATTTTTGGGGTTATAACATAAGTATTTTAATTACAAAATACAAAATACTATTTTATATTTAAAATACTATTTGGTATCTTTTTTTGTCAAAATATGGGAGTATTTTGACTCTGTTAACTACCCAATGAAAAATTTATGAACTTATTTCGTTTAAATAAAATAGCAACTTTAGAATTAATTCAAGAAAAAAAATAGTAATTATCTAGGTTCTTAAATAAAGGATTTCTATTTCCAAACGTAATTGGTACAATATATTGTTCACATATAGCTATAGTTTCCCCAAAAATAGATCACCTAGTGACTCCAGCAGTGGCAAACTTGAATAGAAAAGGATTTTATAGAATAAATGTTCAAGCAGTAAATTTATTATGTCTTTAAACTACAGTACCCTATTATAATTTTTTTCAGATGTTCAATATATATTTGTTTATATAAAAATAAAAATATAAAACTAGTGTCCATACTTTTCTTTACCTAAATAGTAAATACATATAATGATTCAGTTTGTTGTTAATAGTGGGAAATTAGAGGCCAAATTTCAAAGAAAAACACCAAATTTTTCTCAATTGTCGACGTTTCGTCACTTATCGTGACAGCCTCAGGACACTATAAAATTTAATAATTTCAAAATTACATCACAATTTATAAATAACAAACTTAACATTAAAATATTAAAAAAGTGTGTCTAAAACATTACAATAAAATGAATACAGTAATATCTATATAAACATGAAAAAAAAAA
>NW_019416518.1:303703-311576 GCF_000390285.2 Anoplophora glabripennis
GTATAGATGAGGTGTACTTTTAAAAAAACTTTGTGCGATCGGACTGTACTAAATTGTAGCAGGTAGCTAAAATTTAATCCCCGACAATCCGTCTTTGTCTATGCCGCTTCAATTTCTCGGTCCATTTCTCTTATAAGTAAACAATATAAAAACAGCATTTCAAAACATGAGGCTACTTTAAGCGTCATAACCGGGTTAAGAGGGTTAAAGTAGCCTCATGTTTTGAAATGCTGTTTTTATATTGTTTACTTATAAGAGAAATGGACCGAGAAATTGAAGCGGCATAGACAAAGACGGATTGTCGGGGATTAAATTTTAGCTACCTGCTACAATTTAGTACAGTCCGATCGCACAAAGTTTTTTAAAAGTACACCTCATCCTATACGGAAAATACATAATATAAAAATATTGAATATAAGCACCAGTACTACATTTATTTACGATTTGCATACATAATGAACTTTTATTACTCTCTTTCATTTCTAAACAGACTATAGGACTGTCCACTGACAGAACCAAAACAAGCCTTTTTTAGTTCCGTTTCACCGCTGCAGCAGCACAGATGTGCCAGGGAGAGGAAGTGAGTAAAAGGTTTAGATAACCCTAGCTTTAGAGTAGTAGCGTAGGACTGTACTCGTATATTGTAACGTGTAATAAATGCAAATATTTATCAAGTGTGACTTTTATTCCTGTGTGAAATTTAACGCTTTCTAAACCTCTAGATCAGCGGTCGGCAACTGGCGGACCGCGGAAGGTAAAATACTGGACCACCAAAAATTTTTTGAAAGTATAAATTACTCAAATAAATTATTTACAAAATATTTTTTTTTACGTTTGGGTGCCACCCTTATAATTTTTTCTAGTATTTTACAATTGTGACTGTTTTGAGTTCTTAACGGTTAGTAAGCAGATTAAATTTGAGTGCAAATGAAAATAAAAATTTAGTAAGAAATATGATTTTTTTCTGGAAATCGTTAAAAAATTTCTAGTCGGACCCCACCTAAAATTACTTGCCGACCCCTGCTCTAGATATACGGTATCTTCAATGTAGCTGCCTGAGTAGTGGTGTTTCTGCACTGTAAACAGAAACTGACGCCCGAGGTAACCGTCGCCGCTCAGGCGTCATAGTGACAGACGCACTTCGCCGCAGTCGAACGAACGAAGTGATAACATCACAGTCTGATTGTTTGTCTATAAAACGCCAACCTTACGTCATCTTTAATTTTAATATACCTACTTTTTTATTTTCTTTATTGTACATTTATACAATACTACATTTACTCACCATAATTTGAATTTTCAAAATACATATATTTTTGTGTGGAATAAAAGTCTATTCATTAAATTTAAATAAATATTTTGATAATAATATTGAATAATTTTATTTGAATTACTAAAAACCCTCTTAACCCGGTTATGATGCTTAAAGTAGCCTCATGTTTTGAAATGCTGTTTTTATATTGTTTACTTATAAGAGAAATGGACCGAGAAATTGAAGCGGCATAGACAAAGACGGATTGTCGGGGATTAAATTTTAGCTACAATTTAGTACAGTCCGATCGCACAAAGTTTTTTTAAAAGTACACCTCTTCTATACAGATAAAACGTAATATAAAGATATTGAATATAAGCACCAGTACTACATTTATTTACGATTTGCATACATAATGAGCTTTTATTACTCTCTTTCATTTCTAAACCTATACCTATATTTCTTTACCTAAATACATATAATGAAGTTTAATAGGTATAGGTATGAAAATAGTATTACTAGATATACATATAATGTTTCACAGAGCTACATATACCAGAGTATGTTGCATCTTGGTTTTTTGAAATTGCACCCGCTACTTTTGAAAGTGCTGCTGCGAGCTGACACACGGCATTTGTCATTTCCTAATACACATATGATGCAGAAAACTGAAAATTTTCCACAATACATCCACATACCTGCACATTACACAAACAAATTGTAAATTTTAGGTTATAATTTTCTTCTTCTCTAAGAATGAATTCACCGGTTAATGCGATGTTGTCAAATTACAAAATGACATATTCTAAACAATATTGTTATCATTGTAACTTTTAGCAACACTTGTTATAAAACAGAATATGGTTTTAATAAGCCATCTTGTTATAATTTACATTTTTAACAACAAGATCTTGGGCAATAAACGAACAGAATCGACCCGTATATTTTTTTCCAATTATGATCAGTCTGTCGATTGTCTAATTTTTCGACATATTCAAGCATTTTTTGTTAATGCTGCTGGCGTTTGGGAAATTAGGACTGGGACACCCTGTATATATTTATATTTAAAGAATCAGGGGTCATAGCAGAATGTATTGGTATTAGGCTATTTCGATATTTTAAATGGCTACATCAATTATTCAAAAAACTGGTGGTGTTGTCCGTATTGTTTCATGAGTGATTGCTTTTATAAGCTTAATAAACGATCGATGAATTCATGAATACATATATACATTTTTACGTTCTCCTGCTGACAAATTATTTTTTTCCAGGATATCCAGATTTATATTGGCATGAATTTGGCTTTTCAATATTTACATTTCCAAATGTGCACAAATGGAGTTTGATGAATTAAAATCCCAGTGACATTTCATAGCGATTCTGCAGTCACGACAGATCCATCAATCCCATCAATTCCGGACGGCTGTCGTCATTTCGAGGATTTTGGCAGGGATTTCTCAGCCCCACGCTTAGTGAAATATAGGATTTCGCCCTTTCTTCGTGTTTGTTATAATCATTGTTAGAAAAGTAGTTAAAGGAACGAGATAGATTAATGGTTTTCAGCCTAATTCGTATTTGTTCCGATTTGCCATCTTGAAAAATTCGGCCCATCAGAAAAAAACAGGAAAACCATTAATTAAATCATTTCCCTGTAAGTATCAGGTAGAGATAATGGAATTATTTGATTGATATAGAATTAGGCTTAACATAGCTGTGCTGTGCTATCATATTGTATGAAAAATTATTTTACCAAACTGATCAAAATCTAAATTTCAAGTGAAACCTTATTATTCAGCCAAACTCTATTTTATAATACTTTATACAGGGTGTTTCCAAAATAAGTGCGTTCCTTGAAAAAGGTGATAGAAGGCACAAAAATGAGCAACTTTTATTGAACAACTGATGGTCTAGATGCTTCTGTTTTCGAAAAAAATTATTAAGAAAATAAAATTTAGGCCGACCCTATGCATCTTGTGCACGTGCGTTGTGTGTGTTGTACTAGTTAGTATTCGCGAGGTTGACAGTGTGGCGTGTACTACGGGAACATTAGTACACTCCTTTCATGTACATTGTTCAGACATTAAATAACAATTATTTTCAGCCCCGTGTGAAATTTTACCTGTGGTTTCAACATCAAATAGCACAAGATCTTGATTTTACAAGCAAGGTGTTTTTTACGGATAAATTTCACTAGAGACGGTATACTAAATTTTCACAACATTCACTCTTTCTGTGATGCAAATCCTCACGTTGTATAGGGGCCTCGGTTTCACAAACGATTTTCAGTGAATGTATGGTGTGCTGTTTTTGGTAACAGAATTTTGACTGTCTTTTGGAAGCATGTTTATTAGCACATAGAAACAACAATTTCTGTTCGTCTATTGGTAAGTAATTCGTTTAATTTTTATGTTACTTTTAAACGAGATCTGAATAAATTTCAGCATTTTCGACCACAAAAGCTAAACCGTCAAAACCGCCATCAGGTACAGCTGGTTGCCGCACCAGGGACGGCTTTAAATTTATTTAAACCTTCATGTGATTATTTTTTTTCAATTGAAAACGTAATGTTTTAGATCACCAATTACTTAATAAAAGTTGCTTTTTTTCGTGCTCTTTATGAACCTTTTCAAGTAACGTACTTATTTCAAAAACACCCTGTGTACTAATGTATGCTGAAGTAAGAAAAACTGAAAGAGTTGTAGGAAACTCAATTATACAGTGTAAGGGCTGTTTCATTTCAAATATGCGTGTTTTCGTATAAGCGGATTCACTTTTGACATAATAATAAAAATAATTTATTAGGTTAGGTATCCTGAAAAAATTAAATAGCAAGATGATTAAACTGAAACAAACGAATCTCAAATATTCTTCTAAAGGGAAAACGACATATCTTTCGAAATCTCAAGAAACTCTAAACAATTGACATAGCGACCACTTAAAAATAATGTAATGAAATTTACAGTTGCGTACTTAATAGACGCCAAATAAATAGGCAACCCCATGAACACTGTCATGAAGAATTTATCAATATTTTTACTATATCGATTTTGGTCCTTATGTACCTACTTTGGATATAAATGCCAAAAAAATGTCTTCTTTGTCATGACTTTAAATATAGCGATATTCTGACATTATTAGAAATATTTAAGAAGTTTCAAACCCCAAGTGACAAACTAAAAGAATTATTGAATTTATATATTTAAATTTATAGAACATTATTGACTAAAATTAAAATTTTATGAACATTACTGAGCTTTGAAGATAATTTCATGTAAGCGAAGTAGTCTTGCAACAGGATATCATTTAAGAAAAGTTTGGTTATGGTTATGAGTAGATACGTCTATAATAAACCACTTGAAGAAAAAAACACTCGATAAACACACTGACATGGCACAGCACCAAGAAAGACAATAAAAATATTTAATAGAACTAGAAAAACCAAGATTAAACAAATGAACCCAAAATAAGCTAATGATGACAACGATGACATTTCAACAAGATCCCACTTGCGTATGAGGCTATTCTATGCTATGCGCATTAGGCATAACAGGCTAATGTTAAATTTTTACTTTATTTCAATTTTGGGAATATTCTTTTATATCGCTATTTGTAAGTTTTAAGCACGTTAGTTATTTTACAAAATGCGTGTTGGTTCTTCTTAAATACTTCTAAATCCTTGTAAAAATAAATTAATTTGAAATTGTTCATTTCTACAGTATTCATGTAAGTAGTTCACAAGGGTCAAATTCGGTCTGTACAATTTCAACTATGACGATTTGTTGCGGATTACTTAAATATGTAACGTCACACTAAAAGAGAGATATTTAGTAAATAATAATTTTCAGGTATAAATCAAAAATATTTTCTGTAAGTTTGAGATTTTTTTCAATGCAAAATTTTCGGAATTCACTTTTGTAGACATTTTTAAGGCAATTTTTACCCCTTCATATACAACGAACTTACGATAAATTTATAACTGATTCCTCTCGTCAATGAATATAAATGCAAGACGTTTGTTCGTAAAACCATTCCTAAAACACTAGGATCTTTGAAATAATCGACGTGATAACAGTTCTCTATTATACACTGATAAAAATTGTGGAAATTCACAAGATTTTTACATATTTGTAATGGTTTTTGTACACACAAAATGTAAAAGAATTGAACAACACATTGTGTGAATTAAACGTTTGAGTGTGTATTTTCTTTTTGTGTATTTTTACATTTTACGTTGTACTTTTAGTTTAAAAATTCCTAATCATTTATGTATTTCTACCATACTTCATGTAAATATACAAATAAAAGTGTAAATTTCCATATCCTGATTTGGCTCAACCAATCAGAATAATCATGTGTGGTGCTACCGTGCGTATGTAGAGAACTGTGCTGGTTACTCAGTAGGAATGTTTAGATTCATTTGTGGCATAATAATATAGCGCATTATTTTAACTAAACTTCTGCAAAAAATTAAAGGAGCAAAAAATTTTTCGAATTTTTAGTGATTTTTCAGAATGCTGTATCTCAGTTAAAAATGATCGTATCAAGGTTTTAAAAAAAGCATTTTAAAGCGCCGAATATCTAGTTTCCAGATTTCTTAGCTCAAAATTTTTAGGAGCGACAGTCATCGTGAAATTCTAAGAAATAAGACTAAAAAAATGTTTTTCTACAAAACTGTTAGAAGTGGGCTTTTTAATTGTCATTTTTAACATAAAAAATGACAATATTAAAAAGCCCACTTTTAACAGTTTTGTAGAAAAAATAGTGTATGATATACGTGTTAAAAGTGATTTTATTTTGTGAGTGAAGATGATTAAGAAACGAGCGTAGCGAGTTTTTTAACTTCACGAATTTTTGCTTCCTTACTTTTAACACGTATATTATAAATAGCTATTTTTCAATTTTTTGCGTTTTTTTTCTCGGTCCACGGGCTTGGAAAAATTTTTTACACAAAAATCATGACATGGACTTGATAGCCTGTTCATTCAGCTTTAATTTCTTTTTTTAAATTTTTCTCTACGTTAATTTGACCCGGAAATATTCGACTACGAATACAAAAGCATCCTTTTGGCTTTAACCATCGATATCTCAGCAACTAATGATCAGACAGAAAATTGACGGGCAGTTTCGAAATTTCGAATAAAATTCCTATAAGACTATGTAGCGTTCTTGGAAGAAAAAAATTTTCTTTCATCCTTTGTTTTGCTAAGTCGACCGCATCTTTGCTAATATCGATGGAGAGTCTAATGCTTGTAGGAATTTTTACACTTCGATGTACCCCCAAAAGCTCCGTAAATGGGCAGATTGATCTATCGAACGGTTTTTCCGTTTTTTTCAATTCTTTCACAATTGGGCATTTTTTGCTCATTGAATTTGAAAAAAAAATTAATTTAAAAAAAAAAATTTAATTTTTGAAAATTTTATGAAAATTTACTCTTCTTTATTTTTTAACAACTCAAGATTTTTATATTGAGTCATTTTTGAAGCGATGTACTCTCCGTTACCGTAATTTCCTTTATTTTGAATTTACGAAATTGATTAAAAGTTGATACCCCCAAGATTGGTGTAGTCCTCGATCTGCGAAAAAATAGTGCGTATTATCCTAAACNAGATTTCTTAGCTCAAAATTTTTAGGAGCGACAGTCATCGTGAAATTCTAAGAAATAAGACTAAAAAAATGTTTTTCTACAAAACTGTTAAAAGTGGGCTTTTTAATTGTCATTTTTAACATAAAAAATGACAATATTAAAAAGCCCACTTTTAACAGTTTTGTAGAAAAAATAGTGTATGATATACGTGTTAAAAGTGATTTTATTTTGTGAGTGAAGATGATGATGATGAAGGCTATGTAGCGTTCTTGGAAGAAAAAATTTTTTTTCATCCTTTGTTTTGCTAAGTCGACCGCATCTTTGCTAATATCGATGGAGAGTCTAATGCTTGTACGAATTTTTACACCTCGATGTACCCCCAAAAGCTCCGTAAATGGGCAGATTGATCTATCGAACGGTTTTTCCGTTTTTTTCAATTCTTTCACAATTGGGCATTTTTTGCTCATTGAATTTGAAAAAAAAATTAATTTAAAAAAAAAAATTTAATTTTTGAAAATTTTATGAAAATTTACTCTTCTTTATTTTTTAACAACTCAAGATTAAAATATTGAGTCATTTTTGAAGCGATGTACTCTTTCCGTACCGTAATTTCCTTTATTTTGAATTAACGAAATTGATTAAAAGTTGATACCCCCAAGATTGGTGTAGTCCTCGATCTGCGAAAAAATAGTGAGTATTATCCTAAACTTTCTTACCAAGCTAACAGGTGTGAAAAAAAACAGTTTTTTTTTAAACTCTAACTTTGATTGCAAGGAACCAACCAAAACTAACAATATTTTTTGTAATTCTAGTGCAAAAAATTAATCAAAAGTTTTTGTAGACCTTAATTTTTTTAATTTTTGTCATGCCTAGACGGCATTTATCATTTTTATTTTATTTATCAACTTTTAATCAATTTCGTTAATTCAAAATAAAGGAAATTACGGTACGGAAAGAGTACATCGCTTCAAAAATGACTCAATATTTTTATCTTGAGTTGTTAAAAAATAAAGAAGAGTAAATTTTCAAAAAATTT
>NW_019416518.1:313187-352343 GCF_000390285.2 Anoplophora glabripennis
AACATATTGTGCCGCCAAAAGTTAAGCCCACGTTTTTTGAATTGCGAAACCGTATACTTGAAGCTGCTGACACAATTAGGGGAATACCTGAAATTTGGGAAAATATTCGTCAAAATTGGATGCGTCTGTGCCATGCCTGTATTCGCGCTAATGGGAATCAATTTCTACATTTCCTCTGGAAATGGTAAGTTTTATTTCATTTTGTTCTATATTTTAATGGAGTTTGTTTAGTGCACGCAGTTGGCAACTACAGATGTTTACGAATGTGGTTTTGTTTGCGAACTCTTGCAGTAACAGCAATGCATTTAAGATAATAATTACTATTAATTATTATAATAAGAAAGTATCAGTAGTATCAAATATATATTTTCCTTAATTTGTACTTTTGCATTAAAACGCAGCTGGTTTATACAGCACGTAACTCATCGTACGCGGACAGGACCGCTCCAGAGAAAATATTTTTATTCATAATTGAACTTTAATTTAGGAAAAAAAAGGTAAAATAGAACTTTTTCCTATAAGACTTTTCTATTACAAATATCGTTGGGAAGCTGTACGCCACACCCTGTATTTAAACCAGCAAAATGTATAATGAAAATTAAGTGTAAACATAAAACTATTTTGTATGCATATTTCCAGAGAACATTAAATATGACTTCATTGTACTTTAAACAGCAGACGGTTCACTTAATGCTTTAATGGAGTCAGTGATCAAATGCGGTCGGAAAGAATAAAAAAGCAGCCCATTAGAAGAGCAAACTTTATTTGCCGCCCTAAGAAGCCTGTCAGCCAGAAATAGGTATCAAAACTTTAACATTAAATTGAAACGCAACGTGGTGGGCAGGAGAAGGAAAGTTGAACGAAGAGTCAGGTAAGAATAGTTCTGCAAAGGTCATATAAACTCGCAGTCCTGTGGGAGGAAATTCAACCGCTGTAACTAACTAGCTGTCACAATTTAACAGGCCGTGCGACTGACACAGACAGCGAAGGGATAGACTGATATCTTCTGTCAGAAATATCTGTTTCAGTAGGTTCCCATCTAGAGTATGTATCAATAAAACAGATATCTAATGGGGAGTTATTATGTAAAGTATTTAGATAGAAGAATATAGTGTGCTATTTATATTTTCAAAACCTTATGTAACATTGAGAGTTAATTGTAAAAATCAATATTAAAGAAGAATTGCGAAAATATATTTTTTTCTATATTTAAATTTATTATCGATGTTGCAAAATAGCAATAATTAATAAAAGCAAATTTCATTAAAATCGGTGCGATAGCTTTNTCAGTTGCCTCTTGATTAGTATATCATGCAGATAAAATAATTTGAAATTATTTGACTATGTACTAAGAAAATGATAATGAAATTAACCAGTATTTAATAATGGGATATTTATATTTAATCTTAGCGGTGTAACGTTAAATTTCTGCATTACTATACCTAGTTTAAATTACCAAACCTAAAGAAAACACGAAATATTTATCAAGTTTTATTTAGTGAAAATACAACGTATAACATACATATATAATCACGGAAGCTCCTGTATATTCCAACAAATAGTGCCCTACAAATAAAAAACAACACATCGATCGGAAGTCAAATAAAAATTGGTTGGTATACTTACGTTTCTGAAATGCAGTTATCTTCAAATCGTAACTTGTTGCAACACTTTATTAGCATTGAAATTGCAAATGGGGCTTTGAGAAACATGGTGCTGGTATTTACTACTCATGGGGGCATCTACAGTGTCTTCGGTGATAACCAGGGAGACCTAAAATAAAAATAAATTAGGTCATAAACATAACCCAAATTATAAACAAGCTATAAGGCTATTCTTAAACTTATAAGTAAGGTTACAAGCAACTTATATGTAAAATATCGTTATAACTTACCTATTTCAGTCACTTCCACACGCCTGTGTATCCCTGGAACGTTATCCATAAATTTTGAACAATTTTGATTGTTTACATTGGGTCCGATAGCTCGCCATTTTCTAGCCGTTCTCGATTTGACCCACGGTCACCTGTTGATTGATGAAGCAGTTCTCCTACGTTTGCGCGTGATACCCTGTTGCCAAATCACTTAGGACATTTAAGAAGTTCTAGGTTTCATAATTAATTATTCTTATCGTTATGCTTGTACAGTTGTTCTTATAATAGTCTAAAATGATGTAACATTTAAATATTTGTTACGTTATTGTTCATCTGTAAGATTTATTTCATTATTTTTATAATGTGTTTTTCCCATTGGTTACTGTCGAACCAATGGCAAGGTAGTTGAGAATTAATTTTGGAACTGCGTCAAACTACTTGCGCAGGATTGACTTATTCTGGGATACAGGGAGAGGGTGGCCATTTTTCGGTTATGAGTTAAGTTGTGGGGAAAATCGGTGATTATAGAAGTCATCTCCTTTGAGGATTATTTTTCCCCATAACCGTGAGTTGGCTTGGGATTCGTCTGGTTCCCTGGTTGGAGTATTTTTCGTGGATGAGAACCTGAGTCGAAGCCTTAGCAAGGGATTATTTTCACGCCGTCTTGGTGCTGAGTAGAACTCCGTGCACAGTATAAACCTGGAGGCCTGTACCTGGAGTGGTTAGCGCCGTGAGTGGTCTGCATTAGTGTGATGCAGTTGTGACTAAAACCCCTTAGTTATAAGGGTAAGTATCTTGTTTTACATTGTTCTTTGATGTTTAGTGTACATATTATGTAATTAAATATTGTGTTGCATGTTCCATTTATGAGTATAAGTGCTCATACAATCAATTTTTGTGTCATTTCGTTACTTGAATGGTTATTTTATATTGTACGCTCGGTTTGCGACGTTGTCACGTTTATTAATTTTCCAATTTTCACAAGAAAAGTGGCGAGGTCGTTATTTTCCATTTATTAGATCCAGTTTGGGGTACATTTTAATCCCACCATTCTTTTCCTTTTTTTTGGTTTTGGGAATTTAGCTTTTGATGTAATAATAGATGCAGTTTTGATATTATTTTCTTTGTATAATCGGTCTGGTTGAATACAATAATATGGGTATCGGGTATTCCTAACCTAACTATATTATGTAACATTCAAGTAATGGGAAAAAAAACTTAGTGTTTCATTACCATTTTGTTTTGTTTATTCATTGAATTACAGAAGATTATTTGTGTGCCAATAGGGATAGTGTTATTATTGCATTTTATTTTATACAGGGTTTTATTACGGGCTTGGAACAGAGACGTCTACACTTCCTGCAGTTAAGCATTCTGAAAAGTGGACTTAATTCTGTGGAACTTCTACACCTGAGTCCGGGATCACCCCAGAGGTTTGTTTCCTGCTACTCCAAGAGCCAATACCTCATTGGGGATTGGTGTTGATCGTCCCAGTCGTCGCGGCCAGTTTAGATCCTTGCCATCGGGTCTTCCTTGAGAAGTCCAANTAATTTTTGAAAAAAACTAAATTGGTAATTGATAAATGTAATCTAATTATTTAAAAATAAAAAACAACTTAAAAAATTTACTATGGCAGTCCTAATCATCCGATTTCAATTTTATAAAAACCATTTAAAAGGTTGAGCGGTCCTTTCTATGTGAAAAAATTTTCAAGTATCTAGATGCTTTATTTGAGGCTGTGGCAACATTTTAAAAATTCGAAAATTTTTTTTCAAAAAATTATTTTGCGAAAACTGTCTAACCGATTTGAATAATTTGGTCTGTTGTTTTATTATACTCTAATGTTTTTTACGAAAACTAGATTGCCCTCGGAGCAAATAAAATATTTAAAAAAAATTATTCTTGTATTCTATATTCTAATAAATATTCTTTCAAAATGCATAGGTTCCAAGATATAAGTAAAACACTCAGATCAAATAGGTATTTTTTTATTTTTTAAACATTTTTGCAATTTTGAAAATGTTCCGAACCTAGCCCAGATCTAAGGATCTACACTTTTATTATGTGAGTTGTACTGAAGGTATTCCAGCAAAAATTAGCTTGCCTCCTCTTACATCCAAGAAGTGGGATATTTCGAGAGATTCTCCCTGGTCTATAAATAAATAGCGATCAAATATAGGACTGTCTTTGGAAATACACTAGACTTTGTCCTTGAAAAAATCACTCTACAGTATGATATTAGTGGAGAATTGAATTCGATCTGTTGTCGACACTGCAACTGGGAGGATGACCAGCATTGCATATCCTGGTTGAATACGAGATCTTTGAATGCTTGAGACTCAAAATTGCTCATAAACCGTTCCTAAATACGCGGATGTTAAGAAAATTATGTGTTACATGCATGACTTTTAGACTTTACACACAAAAGTACATCGTAGAACAAGTCTACAGGATAAGACAGAGAAAAGAAAGGAAAATTATTCATTCAATATTTTTGATAATGTATCTATTTGCTCTAAGAACTGATCATAAGTGAGATGATTTCACAACTAAACCTGGTTCGCGAATGATTGATTGTATTGACACTACCTTGCTTCTGGGCTGGATAGTAATAAGATTCAGTGTTCAAATAGCTGTCCATATGGGTTGACTTTTCATAAAAACTATGCCCTAAGAAACTATTCAGTTGCCTCTTGATTAGTATATCATGCAGATAAAATAATTTGAAATTATTTGACTATGTACTAAGAAAATGATAATGAAATTAACCAGTATTTAATAATAGGATATTTACATTTAATCTTAGCGGTTTTAAATAAAATGTTATAAGTTTACTCTTAAACATAATAGCGTGTTAACTTTTTTGAATTTTAAGTTAAAACTTACCATGAAAATTATTTTGTTATATACAAATATAGTTATAAACACTAGTCCATCCTGTATATTTGAAATGAGTTTATTTATATGCATGTAAATAAAAAACGATTTGCAGAGCATGCGAAATAAAACGATCATGTATATTTTATTAAGATATTTCAACGTTTCCAATTTTTTATTATAGAAAACCAAAACACATACACTTGTTGACCAACGGTGATATATTCGATACAGATATAAAAGACTTCGGTACAGAGAATAAGAAACAAGCTGAAATAAAGCAGGAACTATTTATTCTGCGATGGCTATAATAAGGAAAGCCCAGTAAAACGGTGTTTTCCGGTTCTTTCTCATTCATCAAATAGATAGCGTCAGGTAATGGAAAAATTCAACTGATATCATCTATTGGATTCGATTCTTTTTAAATCGTGCCGTGATATGTCTACCCTAAATGGCCACCCTCTCCGATTTCTTATTTATTACAAAACCAATTTTAGTTAAAATGCCGTGTATTAGATTTCTCTTCTTTCACTGATGCGTTCATGATTCTTCTCTCTCCTTAATTTTCATGCCACTCGGATATAATTCCTATACACCAGCTGGTCCACGAAAAAGTTTCCACTTGAATTATTTTGAAAAATGGTTATTCAAAATCCTGGTGCAATAAGGCGATAAATAACATTTTGTAAATTTTTCATTAAGGCAATATAGTTTTTCACTGGTAAAAAATTTTAAAATTAATTTTTATCGATTTTTGCATTTTTCTCATATATGACTAGACTTATAGTAAAAACGTAAATGACATTTTTATAGGAAATTAAATTTGTTATAAAAAAGGTCCTCAGTATCTAGTTATTAGTAAGGCTGTCAGAGAAAGCCGCAATTCAATAGCGTGCCAAACGAGTCAACTGAGGCATGCGTGAACGGCGGCCTCAGAATGCTTTTCACGTTCATGTCACGCTAGTATACTGTTGTCTTTGTTATCATGGAGATGTTGCATAATTAATTCCTATCCATTGGTGTTTATCGTGGTCTATAGTAGATAATTTAATTTGTTGCTTTTTAATAAATAATGCGTACGTCTTTATCCCGCGGCTCAGTTTGACAGCCCTAGTTCACGGGATAAATATAATCAAATATGTGAAAACTTAAATTATCTTTATATTATCAAATTTATCGTATTGAAAATGTGATTCCAAATTGTTAAATAACTGTTTGTTGTGCATTCCATGATTTTATCATGATAAAATTTGATAATATTCCAGTTTTAATTTTTGGTAATTTTAAATTGTCTTATGACTTCTTTCAAAGTGATCCTGATTTCTGGAATTCTGGAATCCCAATTATCAACAAGGTCTGGATATTTTAAAAAAATTAAGAGTTGTTAATGACACGGCGAAAAGAGGTGTAGCTCTTATTGAAACGTATAATGATCGCTTAACACATGATGAAAATTAACGACAATATTTACTACAGGTAAACCATAGTAAAAATTATTCATCATTACATCAGGAAAATTAGCGAAAATAAAAGAGAAACTCGAAAAAAGTCCTATCCGCTAGATTATTGTAAAATTGTCTAAAGGAACATAATACAAGACATCTCTCGTCTCGTGAGTCAAAAACTTTTATTAGCTAACTTTTCTATTTAAACAAATAAGTGAGGAAAACAGTTTTTTCACTTTGCAGGGAAAACCATCAATTTTAGCGAAAAGTGACTCACGGACAGCTTGTAGGGAGTAAAATTATCTACAAAATGAGACTTGTTAAATTAATATCGGTTAATAAATAAAAAAGTTATTGCAAAAAAACAAGAAAAGTGCCCATTTTTTCATTTGTTTATAACTATCGCATTTATTGTTAAAATTTTATAAAACCTATGACAAGTTGAGGGTTTTGTCATACTTTAAAAGTGTGCCAAAAGTGGGCGCTGTAGGTGCAATAGTTTTCGCACAATTCTATTTGTTTATAGCGGAGGCTCCAAAAGTTATGAACTTTAAGCCTCTGTACAGACGTTAATTTTCAATCAAACATGATTCTGAAAGCGTCATTGTAATCTTAAAGACGCAATTAAGCGACCTATTAAAAAATATCACCGTTTTTTTGACATTAACATTCTCAAATTGTGCATTAAAAAACCGTGCGTTTTTCGCTTATAAACAATTTGAATAACATTGTTGCTATTTATGCTATCTCACCGAAAATAGATGCAATGGATAGCTGGCAAAAAAATACAGTTTTAAAATAAAAAAAGTACCCTCTACGACCAACAGGAGCCAAGATAAAAATTTTTTTTTAAATCGTAGCGCAATTGTTTATAAATATTAAGACTTGAATTTTTCGCAAAATAAAGTTTACGACGTAAACTACGATTTCCCGTGAATTGCATTGAAAAATGTGGAAAATTAACGACTCACGAGCCCTTTAAAGAGAAGGTACTCGCTAAGTAAACTGTCCGGCGGCCGGCGGCGTAGTGGTGGGGGAAGCTCGTCCAAGCGATCCCGCGGGCGAGAAAAGTTAAATGCAAAGTTCAAATAAGTGCGCGCTGTAAATTTTGCAATATCTCGGCTTCTATTCATCGTAGAAACTTATTTTTTTTTTAAACTGGGGTAGCTCGACGAAAAAATAACAATGGGCATATTTACGAATTCGTAGAATAGCCCTGAACCCCAGAAAAAATGCATCTTTTATAATTAATTTTTTTTAATTTACAAAAATGTCACAAAAATTATTGTTAAACGAAATATTAATTAAAATTTCAATTTCGGAATTATTTTACTATTATTAAATAAATAAATGAAGCTATCGTTCATTTAAAAAGTTATTTTTTTTACATATTAAGGCAAAGTAAACTTGTTTTTTCAATATTTTGTTAGCTATTTAATTACGATTTAAATGTAAAATTAAAGTAAAAATTCATAAATTATTTTCAAATTATTATTTCTCATAAAAATAGAAAAAATTTTAAATTTTAAATTGTATTATATTGCATTATTTATATCTATTATTGAAAATGGTTGTGATTTTTTTGAATTAATTTTGATTATGTTTATAAAATTAGTAATAAATATAATAAAAAAACTTTATATATTGAAACTTCAGGAAGTCAAAATTGTAATTTTATCGACCGCATTATTTTTATTAATAATTTTTAATTTTGAGAATTTTGCAATAAATTCAAATGCTTTTTATTCTTTTTTAAATCTTTTAACAACAAATAATAATTTGAAATTAATTTACTTTTTAGTTTTAGGTTTAGGAAAACTAAAATCAGTAGCGAGTAGGTACTTAAAATTAAAATTAAACTCTGAAATTTGGAGAATTTTTTTCCCAATGCTTAGAACAATATTTCGTCAGTGGAGCGAAAAAAATTGTACATTTCAAACGAAGCATCCTAAATATGTATTATATACAGGGTTATTCACGCAACTAGTTCATTGGAAGGATACGAAGTTACCATGATAGGATTTTGTTGAAAATTTGAATACCCATGTTACCGACCATGAACTTTTCAATAAAAATATTTTCAAAGCTGTTGCATTTTTGGATTCTACTTTCAATTTTATGGAATCTTGTATAAACTTTTCCATATTTAAAGCCGTTTTCAAGATAATACGGCTGTTGGCTTCAAAAGTGTATGCCTCAGAAATCTTTATTTTTGGGTCAATGAAAGTAGAGGTCATGGGGTTCCTTACGATGCTTTCAAAATTAGCCAGTTTTATACACGGCCCTGGAAACCAATTGACAAACCCATTTTTTAAATGGAACGCCCTGTATATTTACGCATTTCTGGATTCACTAGAAAAATCTACGTCAGTACATACAAAGGTTGCTATACCTAGTTATTCTTGATAGTTTCTAATTTATCACCACTTTTCTATTTAAAATGCGAAAAATCATATTTCGTGTAAGAAACTCATCGTTACCTATGAAAACAAAAGGATATGCCCTGTCAAAGCACCAAAAAAAGACTCACTGGCGTAACAAGGTTCTTAACAGAACATGCCGCACATTTGATGAAAGATATCCTCATTTACCAACAATGACAGAAAAGCAATTTAGGAAGATTGAATCAAACTTTTTGCGTTTTGGGAAAGTTAACGGCAAGGATGTTGCCATTCAAAAATTATTATGATGACTAAAAACAAATTATTAAATAAGGCAGTATTAATTAAAAGTTTAAATGTTCTATATGGCGTCCATTTTATTCTAAGCACTTTAGTACTCTTTCTTAACAGTAGCATTTCTAAGGTGATAATTTTGGAGCTTCTGGAAACTAACCCTAATTCTATTTAAGAGATGGTACCTAACATGGTAACTATAGGTTAGGAATAAACTTGACCTTTTATATATTTGCACATGAGAAAGTCGACAGGTGTTAGATCAGGAGATCTAGGCGGCGGCCAACTCGAAGGTCCGTTTGGACCATTCCAGCGCTCACCAAACCTTCCTGTGACTTCTTGATATACTTCGTGTGTAGCATGTGCTGGAGCTCCATCCATTTTTAGCACATTCAACGGGAGATTGTCTAAGTTTGTGACAATCCCTCTCAAGGGGTTGCAGATATCTTAAATTATTTAGGTTTTCATTATAAATTTCGTAATGAACTTGGTCGCCCACAATATTTGCAAATACGTTGACACCAAAAGAATTCTGATGGTGTGTCTCCTTATAACGTGTGGATTTTCACGGGTCCAGTAGTGCACATTCCTTCGATTATCACAACGTCTCTGGTAAACTTGACTCATACGTCCAGGTGATTTTTGATAAGAACTGTGGATCCTCTTGAATTTTTACGAGTAAAAATTCGCAAAATTCCATTCTTCTCCTGTCATCTCCCCAGCGGAAAATTGTGAAGAAAATTGTGTTTCTTAAGATTTTCTGAATCGAAGAATATGACAAACCTAAGAAATAAAAATTATATCAATGATGTAATAATTGTAATAATGAAAATAACAGTGAAGATCTACCTAAATCGGTCGAAACTGTTGGTATCGAAGTATTTAGATAAGCATGAAAATATTCCAACACCGTAATTTATTTCCTTCATCAGCTGTTATGGAACTCAGAGCATTTATCTTGCTGTTAACTTTCCCAAAACGCGTAACTATGTAGAAATATTCATTTAACCCAAGGGATATGTCATTATACAGGGCGTTTTTTAAATGAAGTAGCAAAAATGGTACCAGTGAATGTAGAGCCAAAAATAAGAGGATTGCAGTAAAAATACCTTATATGAAAGTTGCACCCCTGAGGCGATATACCCTCTTAAAGGAGGGGATTGAAATTCACATTTTAAAAATATTTATGTGTCATCGTTCACTAAAGGGGTAATTGCGAAAATTTGTAAAAATAAAGAAGGCGGATGTCATAAATTGTTATTTATTATATTAATAAATTGACATTTTCTGTCAACCAATAATTAGTACCAATTGATTAATTTATTATCAGAATAATTATGGCAAATAATATTTATACCAATGACGAATATGTCGACATACTTCAAGTGATTTTCGAATCCAAAAAAAATAGTAACGCTGCATAAGATTATACCACTAAAGATATCCAAACCGACCGATTCCTCACAAACAAACAACAAACTGGTAAAATTTAGCCCAATCGTGAGGGTGCCCTAAGAAGGCGTAATGTCCGAACTGTTGAAACTGAGGAAGCTATACTGGAACATCTAGAACAAGACTGTGGTACAAGTACAAGACAGGTGTCCAGGCAACTGCAAGTTTCTCACAGTCTTGTGTGGAATGTAACTCATGAAAATCTTTTATACCCTTTTCTCCATCAACCCGTGCTAGAATTGAATGACCCTGATTTACCTAACCGCGTGGATTTTTGTCGATGGTACATTAATATTTCCAGGCATGACTTAAATTTCCTAATGAATATACTTTTCACCTATGAAGCAAATTTTTCTAGAGTAGGTGCAGTAAACCTTCATAATGTTCATTCATGGTCGAAAGAAAATACTCATGAAATATTTGTTTCAAGATGTCAACATAATTTCAGTTTAAACGTTTGGATGGGAATTGTAAGAAATACTCTAGTAGGTCTTTTTATTCTTCCATACAGGCTTGGAGCGGCCGAGTATCTTAGATTTTTGAACGAAAATCTTCCAACATTACTTGGGAATGTATCCCTCGCTACACATCAGGTGATGTAGTATATGCATGATGGGGCGCCTGCATAGTACACTTGCCGTTAGAGAATGGTTAAATTAAAATTTCCCGAATCGCTGGATTGGTCGTGGTCGTGATGCCCCTATTTGTTGGCCTGCACGTTCACCTGACCTAACGTCTATGGATTTCTTTTTCTGGGGACATATAAAAAGTATTGTTTATGCCACTCCTGTTGCCTCCTTAGAAGAACTACGCTTATGAATATTTCAGGCAGCAAATGACCTTCGCAATAACCAAGAACTGTTTGTGCGAGTGCGTTATAACTTCAACAGACGTATTAGGTTATGCTTGCAGCAAAATGGAAATTATTTCGAGAATATTCTTTAAGTTTAATTTTGCATTTCTTGTTTTTAGTTTGTATTAAATTTTAATTCAGGTAAATAACCTTACCTAATACATGTCCCATAGTAATAAGTTATCAAACATTTTTCATTAATTAATAGCAAATTATTCTTAATGTTATTATTAAATTACCAGCTTATTGACAGAAAGTGTCAATTTATTAATATGATAAATAACAATTTATTTGTTNTTAGAGAACATCTGATCAGTTTTGAGTCAAACAATTCATTTCATGAATATTCAACCAGGAATAAAAACCAAATCAGGCACAACTTTCTGCGATTGAACAGAGCTAGAAATGGGACAAATCATTATTGCATTAGATTTTATAACAAATTACCAGTCAATGTCAAAAATCTATGCCCAATTCATTATAAAGGTGTCTTGAAAAACTTTCTTAAATTGAATGCATTTTATACACTTGATGAATTTTTAAATCATAATTTTGCTAATCTAATTTTAAATTGTAAGTCGAATTGTAATGTTTGTATTTTATAGTTGTCTGTACTTTATGTACTTTATGAGTGTTTTTATAATATGATGTGCTTCTCTTTGAATTGTATTTTAATTGTATGCTTTGGCCATGTTTTTCTTTGACGTGTGTAAACATTTTTCTTATGTAATAACACCAATAAATGCTTACTTACTTACTTACTTACAGGTAATCAGAGAAAACAATATTCAATTCTTGTGAATATAATGAACATTTACACTTTTTAAAAAATTAATCTCTCTTTCTAAAGCGCAATTTTAATCAGCATTACACCGTGACTTTTAAAGTATACACAGAAAAACATTTGTACGTAATGAAATTTTCCGTACTGTTGCCTTGGGGCTTCGGGAAAGAAGCGTCGTGAACGTAACTAAGTAAAAGTGAGTGGAGGAGAAGGAGCAACTGGGGGAATAACTTAACTCATAAGTGATCCCGGCTCATTTATCACAAGGCGAAACCACAACACACCCAGTCTAGTTGCCTCGCTTCTTAATCCTTCTTGCGCTTACTTTCGGCATTCCCCACGTCCCCGTCGACTGCAATGCTATTTGAAAACTTTCTGCTACAAAGGACCTGCAATAGATCCGTGCACTCGTGCAAATGTAGTAGTGTTAATACTATAATCGCGAAATTTCTACCTGTCAACCTGTATTTACGTACTTTAATTACAAGTGACAAATATTATGTAGGTACTGGTATGATATATGAAATATTAATACACTGCATAAATAAAACAAGCCACGTGAGCAGTAATTTTATTTCCATCAAGTCGACAATTACATTTAGTTAAATTAAAAATTTTAAAGTGAAACAATAAAATTCAGATTGCATTAAAACACAACAGTCTGTCTCACCGGCTGTGATTGGTGTAATTTTTCATGAGATTCAATTCAACCAATCAGCGATCGCATTATCTCGAGCGTAGACATAACGGTTTGTCATTGTCCATTGTCAACGAATCATTAATATTGACGACGTCAAGATTTAGGGATTCTCGTTACCAGTCCTGAAATGTTCGTTGTCCAAGCTCGGCAATCACGTGGCTTATAAACATTTGTGAAGGCTCTGTATTATTGTTTATGCTAGTAGTGATATGCAATATTTAGATTTTATTTTTGTAAATTGTTAAAAAAAAAACGTAATGTTCATACTTAAATGAAAGGGTTCTATACCTAAAACCACATTTCATTTTAATCTTCTTTGCAATAATTGTAACAATATTGTAACAAGATGTAATGAATAGTGTAGCTTTAACAGGTATTTCATTGAGAACAGGTTATCCTTTTCTCTTGCAGTCCCATATACATATTTAATTATTTTTCACAAAACTGATAGAATAATCCACACTACTCGTTTTATTCTTGCTAGGATATTGGAATGGGCAAAATGTACCTGTATGTATATGCTATCAACAAAACAACATCAATTTACATACATTTAGTCGAAATTCCGATTAAAAAAATTAACCCAGTCGGTGGAGGCCACAGAAACAAATAACTAGTAATATGGCTGACTTTTTTTATATAAGTACTTTAAAATAGGCAGATTAATATAAGAAAAAGTTCATTGGTCTATCGATTTCCCAAAGTCTAAAAAAATTTTGAAAAACATTTTGATTTTCGAAATTCTTTAATATTTTAAACTGGGATGAAGATGGAGAAAAATAGGAAATACCTCCTTGTAAGGAAACTTTTTCCAACAAAAAAGATACTCTGTACTTTTTTCGTGCGAGCTATGGTTTCGCTGGAAAAAAATCAATAAACAAGGTATGAATCCCGCGCGCGAAGCTCGGCCAGCCGCCTGAAAACCTATATTTTGAAGCCCGGTGCTCTACTGTATAAACTATTGCATAGTTATAGGGTATTAAATTAAGAATTGTGATAGCCCATTTTCAAGGATCAAGTCTAAACTTTTCAATGGTATGGTTAATTTTTTTCAAATTAAAGATCGAATAAAAAATTTCGCATATACATATACCGGGTGATTCCGTTTGATATTCGGGGTCCTGTATCTCTTTTATTTTAACAAATGGCTCTAACAAACCCTATATATTTTTAAATCGCCGCTCAAACTCTATCAAATGGCATTCTTAGATCGTCTCCATCGTAACATATGTCAAAATTGCTATCTATAGTCAACTGTTTTTGTTCAAATGGCACATCATATATTTTTTTATCAATTCTGGAAGATATATTTTTTCTGCGTTCAGCTATGTAAGTAAGTATATAGTTTCATTAGAAATATTGCTAGAAAAACTGCAAGAAAGATGAAGCTTTAGCTTCGTAGCTTTATTTTGAAAAATGATAGCCAGCTGCGAAAACAATATATATCCGGAGATCTAGCAGTCCATTTAACATCTTTATCGAATGTTCTTCGTCTCTTGCCCTTTGAAAACTTCCTTCTGCCGTCAAATTCCTGGCTAACTTTCCGAAAATTTTAGCTGATGGAAGTTGACTTTGGGGAAAACGATGTTGGTATAAATACCTGGCAGCTTTAGCGTGATTTAGGCACTCTCCATAAATTAAAATGATATCTAGTTTTTCTTGGTTACAATAAGTATTCATGTTATTATTAGTTATAGTATACAGGGTCGGAAAGTCTCCATGGTTCATCGGCCGTTACGTGAGAGCGATAAAGAAAGTCATAGAAATCCGTGGGATAGAGAGAGATGGCTATAATGAAGGCGTCTAATAGTCAGGGCCCATTTCGCCCTTCCACAAATAAGAAGTGGATCTTATTTGGTTTTGGTACAAATTTATTTGGTTATGAATATTTTTCAATTTTAATGATTTTTTGTATATTACAAGAAAATAGTAATTTTTCTGGTTCCCCGTGTATATCTTTGATCGCTTAATATAAAATTTGATACTTTTACAATATGAAGACGAATATTTATAGGATTTCAAACACTAGAAAATACAGGTAGAAAATACTGTAGATATACATGAAAACGATGATTCTATGTAATTTTGTATTTATTTTTTTTTCCTATGATTTTGTAATAAAAATACATATGTTGGTATATAATTTTGTAAATAGTAAATATGCGTAAATGCGTAAATTTTGGTCATGTAAATAAGTGCAAAGTATCTTTTTTGTTGGAAAGTATTTTTTTCTATTTTGTTCCCAGTTCAAAATATTAAGGAATTTCGAAAATCAAAATGTTTTTCAAAATTATTTTTGACTGGGAAATTGATAGGCCAGTGAACTTTTTCTTATATTAATCTGCATACTTTGAAGAACTTATAAAAAAAATCAGCCATATTGCTACATAGTTGTGCTTTTCGTGTAAAATTCACTTCCACTAACTGGGCTAAATCCGTATTTTTTGCAGAAAATTATATAGATCACATTACACTTTTCAGATTGTTATTCGGTTTAACTTCCTGTTTGGCTGGAAATTATTTGCCGTTATTATTATTATATTAGTTGACTAACCTTGCACATTTTAAGTGCATCGGATGTTTTTAATTACAAATCCAGCAATATGACAATTTGTTATACTTTTGATATTTTATAAACTAAAAAATCGACAACATAAAAATATTCATGTATAAATACTAAATTTAAAAAATTTCCTCGGAAAACAATAACTATAAGGATCTTGGTATTTCCACATTTACATAGAATTGTTTTTTCAAATGGCCTAATTGCAAATGAAACTAGTAATAGATCAAAATTATAATAAATAACACAGAATTTATAGAAAAAAAGATAATTTGAAATGACAGTTACAAAGGTGATGAATACGACTAAATTCATGTGAATTGTGTTTTACTTAACCAACATCTTTTGCTCTTTTTACAAAATTTCTGTTTAAAAATACATCTTATTATATTATTAGCTTTCATATTTTCACTTTGTTATAAAGGTATCAAACTAATTCAAATAAATTAGCGCATATCGACACTTAAGAATCTTGTGTGTAAAGAAGTCTTTTACATACCTAGATTTTTGATATCGAAGAACATTGTTTGACTTCATTTAATAGAATTTTCTAGCAAACAATTTTGAATTTAGTAAATTGTTTTTATTCTCGCCAGTATCGAATACGAATGCAAAAATAATAAGTACAACTTTAGAGAACGAATCCGCATTAAGATACTTATTTAAAAATAAGAAAATTTTATCTAAGTACGTCTTTTTTCAATTTGCATTAAATAGATATTAATTAGTTTTCTCACACGCAACTGACTGGAAATTTCGCCAATATTACTCGAATATCAGCAATAATTCGACAGAAACCTCCCAATTTTACTAGGATCATATGTTTACCAGTGATTTCTTACACAAAACTAGTTTCTAATTATTATCGGTCATAAATTATTAGAAAATGTCATATTTTTTGTAATAAAGCTTCACATTTACCAGCACAAGTGAATTTTTTGTACAAAGTTCTCTCCTAATATTTTATATTACTTTTATGTGTGCTTCTTTCCCCTAGATTTTAGATGATTTACAAGGCAACGGATGCCTTAAATGAGTTCCGAGACTTCAGAACTCTTGTATACTGTGCCTGCTTTCATTGCCTCCGTCCTGTATCATAATTGAATTATCATTTAATAGTGTATCACCAGTGCAGCCAGGTTTGTACTACTCATTTTTTTAGGGAGTTTACTTCAACGTGCGTTTACAATAAATATCAGGTATTTCTAAGCTATTTTGCTATAGATTCGGTACATAAAGCCATTAATTTAAAGTAAAGTAATAACTGCATTTTATTTCTCCTTTTTTTTTTGATAAATTGATTATATAGAATAGGGTATATCAGATTGCATGTAATAATGTTGCCTGAAACCACAAGATGTAGTAAGATAATTTTCGTGTTTATCTCGTCAAGCTACCCCAGATTAAGTACAAAAGGATTTTTGTGGTCCAGAAGCCGAAATATCAAAGATTTTGCAAACGCGAGCCATTTAGAATGCACGTTATTACTTAATTATTTAAATACTAAATCATCAATTAAACATATCCTATTTTTTTCTTGAAAATATAAGTATTCAGTATAAACCTCAAACAAGCGCATCGCTGTAAAATGTTAATTGCGTTCTCTAGATTTTTTTTAAATAAAAAAGTTACCTCGGCTCCAGAAGGTCATAGAAAAACATTTTTTTTAATTCGTGAAAAATTTCTTTCTATAAAAGTTGTTGTCATAAAGTAAAAACTGAAATAATTATTTAAAAAAAAAAACATACATACCCAAAAAAAGTGCAATTTCTTCATTCAAGTCATTAATTGATCCTTAAAATTAATAAAATCGTTAAAATTATTTAATGTTATGGTAATACAACTCTTTACGAAGAAAATAAACTGAAAATCGTTACTGTAGGGCCATCCGCTGAGAAGATCTAGCCAATTTTCGAAAGCGGCTTTTTTTCCAAATAAAAAAAACGTTTTTTACAAATTTGTGAATTTTTTTGGCCATGTTCGCCATTTTGGATCGAGTTAAAGAACAAGACACTCAATTTAAAATTTAATTTTCTATACCGTCATATTATTTTCCAGGTACTACATTCTGCAAATTTAAAACAGGGCCGTCATAGAATGCTTGGACTATACTGAAACAGTGGTTAATACCAACTTTCTTATTTTAAATGCAACGCCCTGAATGTTATTCAATTTTTTGGATTCTGAAGAAAATTCTAGACATATTTCATGTACAATGTCCCATACATATCTTCAACTGTTTCGGAAATATTAATTGTTTTCAGATTTATTGCAAAAATTAACATTAAAAAAAGAAAATTTTATATTACAGAAATTTCTTCTAACGTTACTCAACATCTTAGGCATGACCGATCTAATCACAAGCGTTATTCGTCTTCTTAAGTCAGCGAAGTCGAGGGGTTTAGTTTTGTATACAATACATTTAACATGTCCCCATAAGAAGAAGTTTAACGATGTCAGATCAGGGGATCGTGCTGGCCATTCCATCGATCCTCATCTCCCTATCCACCGATTTGATAATATTCGGTTGAGGTACTGCCGGACATTGATTTGATAATGAGGCGGTGCTCCATCTCGCAGAAACCATATCATATTCGCTGGAACCTGTGGGTTTACTGGATCAGGATATGAGTTTGTCAAAGTTGGCACGACATTATTTTGGAGCAGTGCTAAATATCGCCATTCAAATTGCCATCAATGAAAATGGAACCTATGATATGACCTCCAACAATTCCTGCCCAAACATTAACCTTTTCAGGGTATTGCGTATGTTCTTCTGCAATCCATCATTAGAACAATAGCGGCAATTTTGACGATTAGCATGAACGTAAAGTGAAAAGCTGCACTCATCAGAAAACAAAACATGTTCTAATTGGATCGCATTGTTATCTAACATTGCCATCATTTGTTCACAAAAATACGTTCTCCTATCAAAATCGTCTTCCATGAGCTCCTGAGTTGGTTTCATTTTATAGGGATGCATTTTATTTTCTTTCAATATCCGAATAATCGATGAATGGCTAACATCGAACATTGGGGCAGCTTTTCGATTAGAAGTATGTGGGTTTCCTCAAATTCAAGCATAATATCCAATTAGGTATCATCACTTATTGCGTTGGTAGCTGCTTTTTTTATCTGCCCTACATGTCCAAGCTTGCGAAACTGCTTTTCTGTTTTATTCATCGTCCCTTGGGATTTAGGCGACAAATTTGGAAATCTTTCATGAAATAAGCGAGAACTTCCATTTGTGTCCATGTGTTATATCCATAACCAATTATCTGTAGAATTGTTATTTTGAGCATTTCTGTTAAATGAATCATTTTTCTGATATGCAGTTAACGAAATTCAAACGACTATAACACTGACAACTACTGCCATGCAGGCAGACAATACGTTACTAATGCCAGGCGTTTGAAATAAAAGTAAACAAAACTATGTTTAGCTTTTTTATTTCATATCAGTAAAATGGAACGCTGAAATGGATTTTGCTTACTTTCTCATTATCAAGAGCTAAATTGGAAATAAGTATTGAGTGTGTTGTGGCGAATTTCTGTAAACAAATAATTTTCGTTTTTTATTGTTAATTTTTGCAATAAATCTGAAAACACTTAATATTTCCGAAACTGTTGAAGATAGGTATAGAAAATTGTACATGAAATATGTCTACAATTTTCTGAAGAATTCAAAAATTGAATAATATGCAGGATGTTGTATTTAAAATAAGAACGTTGGTATCGACCACTGTTACATGACACACCCTGTATAAAATATTTTTGTTGAAAAAAATGCGCAACTAAAAATACGAATCGACGTGAGCGTTATTTCGAACACGCCCCCATTTATTTATTATTGAGTTTATTCCATTTGGCTGATACACACTGTATATGTCTTTACATGCTGAAGCTGAATCCGAAGTTTAAATGTTTCTTATTTGCAATCGTGCGAGCATGTGATACATATTTTTAAATATGTATTAAGTTTTTGTCAAACAAAAAATTTGTTCCAAAAACAAATTCATGCTTATTTCAACCTCCTCCAAGGGACAGAAATTTTGGAAAAATTGTTGAGAAGTTGCACATGCATTAGTAGAAAATTTGACTATTATACTTTTGACTATTATACTTTTTTTGGTTTTCAAATTACAGTCGCTATTCCATATTTTTTTTTTTTTTTTGGAAACTTTGAGAGGCTGATGTATCTTCAAAGGGCTGAACATTTAACTAAGGTAATTTTTTGTGTTCTTTTTAGCTGTGAATTTACCGGTACTATTTGTGCTATTTCTGTTGAAAACCCCCTGTATAAGGTATAGCAAAGTAGTAAAAATTGTATGATAATTTTATTTACATTAGTATCTTCCTGGTATATTTTGTGAATTAATTATTTATGTTACACAAAAAAGATATTTATATTTTTATTTTAGTTTTCTTAACTGTTTGATACATTTTACAACTCTAACACTTGAAATATCATAGGTAAACAGTATATTGTAAAATATTAAGATATTTTAATGTTCGTTAAAGCTATTTAATTATCAAAAAATTATGTTTCTATAGCACAAGTTGGAAGTTAATGAAGTTACGTTATCCACGAACTGCACTTCCTTGCCAACTTTAAACACATTTTTTTTCAAAAACGGTGCTTCTCAGCGATATTCAACAAATATACCTTTTATGATGAAAAATCATTGAAAATTTGAAAAATGTTATTTATTTGAAAAGGGTCTCGAAAATATAGTGTGCACGCCACTGATTTTTTGTATTGACGTGAAATCGCAACAAACGGTGTGAGTCCCTGTTAAAACTCCTCATATCAAATTAGAAAAAAAATCTCTTAACGTATCTCCGAGATGTGCCTGAAAATCGTTTTCAATTTTTCAACTTCAACACCCTGAAAACTAAACGTTTATGAGTAACATTGCATATGACTTTTCCCCATCTTAGATTCTAGTGGTAAAATTTGGCCCATTATTTAATGGACACCCTGTATATTTAAGTAAAATGTCAACACTAAATTTTCCACTCTTATTTCCTATTCTAATTCATGTATTTAATGAACATAGTCGTTTGAGGTTTCATCTAAATCCTCGCAACCAGGGCACCATTATGTACATGTCTCACATCGACGATGTTTATTTTAACATTAATTGGATCAAATAAACGCAATAAAAGTAAGTATATGTCCCTATGACTGTATTAATATAAGTAACATTTAGACCATATAAACCAAATTTTTATCAGTCGATATGTGCAAATTTCTAATTATCAAATTTCATCTGTGCGTAACAGAAACTACAGAGACCGAATAGTCGCTCGGTCGGTGTTGAAATTAAAAACATATTAATTTTAAATTTAAAAGGGTACCTCATGCTGTTATGCTAATAATACGTATAATACCCTTGTGAAACGTGTATTTTCTTCATCACCTAAAAACTTGCAAAATATGACTTAACTTGTTTTTGATACAAGCAATTGAATGCTTCTTCTTCTTCTTCTAGTGGTTGGTCCTAATAAGTCCCATAGCACTGCGGCCTGATTAGGCCTATTGTGCGTCCCACTACTAGTCCTATTCAGCAAATAGAATTGTCCTTTTTACAAAGTCCAAAAGCTTCCTTGCTGACACTTCTCTCAGTTCCTTGGGTCTCCCAAGGACACATCTATGTCGGAACCAACCTTTGAGATGGTATCTGACAAGATGGTTCCAAGGTTTCACTTCCACATGCAATTTGAGACTCGAATAGAGGATCAAAGCAAATGGGAAGAAAGGTTTAATACCCTGGAAAGGTGGAGCCTAGTATGGTTTACAGATGGCTCCAAAATGACCAGAGGGACGGGTGCAGGAATATATGGACTCAGACCCAGATGGAGTGCAAGCTACAGTCTGGGGGAGTTCCCTACTGTATTCCAAGCAGAAATCTTCGCAATAATGGCGTGTCTGGCAGAGAATGTACGTAGAGGTTATAGACGTAAACTCATATATATATTCTCTGATAGTCAAGCTGCAATTAAAGCTTTAGCCGCACACAAGGTAAGTTCAAAACTGGTGTGGGACTGTTTACAAATGCTGACTGAACTGGCCACCAACAATACAGTCAGACTGTGTTGGGTGCCAGGGCACAAAGGCATTTGTGGAAATGAGAAAGCGGATGAACTTGCGAGGAAGGGATCCGAGACAGTGTTCATTGGCCCGGAGCCCTTCTGTGGCACATCTCCCAGTGTGGTCAGGCGGGCTCTGGGCAAATGGACAGAGACAGAACATAGGAAATACTGGACTTCAAGGCCAGGACATAGCCATTCCAAGGAGCTTATGGAGTATCCTTCGAATGGAAGAGCGAATGAGTTACTGAGCTTGAATAGAATCCGGCTCAGGAGAGTGACAGGACTCGGACTCATAACGGGACACTGTCACTTTAAGAAACATCTACATAAGCTGAAGCTTGTAGACAGTCCGGTCTGCCGAGGATGTGAATCGGCGGATTAAACTTCTCTGCATATCCTGGGCGAGTGCCCGGGTGCACGTAGCAGAATGGAGCAATTGAATTGATATTTTAATTGCAAATTTACAATAAAATATAATTCACATTGATCTTTCTTCCTGCCTATTATTTTTTACTTATTCAGTGGTAGGGAAATAAATCAGTCCGAATAATGTTACAAATAAATAATTTCAGACGGAAGATATTTTTTATAAGCCTGTCAATATTTAAGGCCGGCTCTGCGTAGCGAACATATCGGCGTTATATGATTTAGTGTCTCCACGAGGGGTTTCTGAATGCTGCCCGCTGCTCCCAAATGAACACATCCATATTTTTTTAACACATGCTGGTGGCAGCCTCGCTTATTAATACGTCCCAATCGCATAAAAATATATATTTTCAGAAAACAATAAAATTGTGCTCAAATCAAATCAGTTGGGATATGTGGCGGGATATATAGTTTTTGTGAGCCGACTAACAATGAAAAACAACAGCTTAAATGATTTTGGCATTTATATCTTTCAAATCCGATGTAAATTTTGGGTACTGAATTTGAAATGAATATAATTTGAGTGTATCACCGCGGCGCAAAATGCAGGAAAACTTAATTGACTCATTTAGCAATTTTTTATTTACTTAACGGAAATATATTGCAATTTTAAAGTTCTCTGCAAAAAATTAGAATTTTATATAGCCTACAAAAAATACAAAAAATTCATACACTGGCGCGTATCCGCTGAAGCGGCGGCGGCGGGTGTAACGTCACCGCATGGGAAACCGATGCCACATGCTTGCGTGTGTTGTTAGTCAATCGGCTAGTCGGGTTTTAGTTGCCTGTTAAGTTTAGATTGAGTACGTTAAGATGCCGAATTTTGTTAGCAATATGGAAGACACAGAACAGAAAAAAATTACAAATATTGTATTGTTCCCCAGTGTGAGAGCAGTAGTGTGAAGATGCCTAAGAAAATAATAATCAATAATATTAGTCTCTACTTTGATTTGTTTTTTTTCAATATCTTTTATTTGAAAAATGACTTATTTTGAAGGCAACCCTGTGTAATTTAGGTATGTATTAAATACGTTTGTATCCTCTAGAAATACTATACACTTGTCTTTTCCATTGTTGATTTTTTTGTGAATATTATACCTATACACAAAATACACAAATATACACAAATACCTATAGGTACTAAGTATTTATATAAAAATACATAAATATTATATTTACTATACAGGGTGGGCCACCAGTAACGCCTCGGTCGCTAGTGACCAAACGGCAAATGTTACAGAAACCTGTCTAGGTGGGTATGTGTAGGTTGATTACGGCTACATTTTAAAAATATTTTGAGATATACAGGGTGTCCAGCAAAAGCGTACCATATCAAAGATATGTTTTTTAAATGGAACACCCTGTATTTTACTGCATTTTTGAAAGCACCGTAAAAAAATAGGTTAACTTTATTAAAGGTTCTACATACCTAGGACTTATAGTTTGTGAAATATTTTTTAATTTTAGTGAAATTAGTAGAAATTTAATATTAGCAATAAAAAAATAATTTTAAGGAAGCGGCTTTGGAGGGTCTATATTAGATGCTTGAAGTTATAAATTGTTATATTTGTCGTCACTTAGTATTATACAGGGTGTTCAAATGATAAATGAATAAGTAGGAATGGTGCATGTCAGTGGCCACGTAGGTGTGCAGACCTCACCGTAATAGACTTCTTTGTTGCGAGCTATATAAAAAATCTTGTATACATTGTTCCACCTATTACTTGCAATGATATTGGAGGGAAGGATTAGAGATGCATTTGCGTGAGAATATTATTTGAAGATAGAATAAGATGCTGCATTCAGGAGAATAGTTATCAATTCGAACATCAATTAAAATTTTTCTTTGTTTTTTTATCATTATCATGAAAATAATCAAAAAAGTTTACTAATAAAAATATTATTTTATAAACCGAATTATAAAAAGTTATTAATTTTGTATACCTAAATATGTTTGTAGTAAGTAACTGAATTATTTATGAACATGAAAAATATTTATTAACGAAAATTTTACTTTTAGAAGAAACAAAGAAAAATTTTAATAGATGTTCGAATTGATAACCATTCTCTTGAATACAGCATCTTATTCTATCTTCAAATGATATTCTCACATTCCTTAGAATATTTGGGGTGATTGTGGCAAATGCATATCTAATCCTTTCCTTCATATCATCGCAAGTAGTAGGTGGAACACTGTGTACAAGATATATTTTTATACAGCCCGAAACAAAGAAGTCCATTACGAGAGGTTTGGACACCTGTGGTAGCCACTGACATGGACCATTCTTACCTACTCATTTATTACTTAATTATCGATTTATATAATTTCTCACTGAATATGAAAAATGTGCAGGTGCGCCATCTATTTGCATTCACATTTTTCTCCTTATATTTAAAGAGACGTCATCAAGAAGAACCCAAACCAATTCAGTAAAGACCTCGATAAAGACACGTGGATACATCTTAAAAAAAAAATCGATAAAAAACGAAACGGCACAAATATCTCCAATACCGTTAGAGATAGGTATAGGGAACCTATACACAGTTTGAAAGAGTTTTAAATTTCCCAACTCCCAAAGTAAAAATATACTGGGTGTTCCATTTAAAATAACCAAGTTATTGCTGTTTAAAGTTGAGAGAAGTATTCAGCAGTTTTTTGAACACCCTGTATAATACTAAGTGACGACAAATATAACAATTTATAACTTCAAGGATCTAAAATAGACCCTCCAAAGCTGCTTCCTTAAAATTATTTTTTTATTGCTAATATTAAATTTCTACGCTATGCCTGCATTTTCACTAAAATTGAAATATCTCACAAACTGTAAGTCCTAGGTATGCAGAACCTTTAATAAAGTTCACCTATTTTTTTACGGTGCTTTCAAAAATGCAGTAAAATACAGGGTGTTCCATTTAAAAAAACATAACTTTGAGATGGTACGCTTTTCCTGGACACCCTGTATGTCTCAAAATATTTTTAAAATGTAGCCGAAATCATCCTACACATACCCACCTAAACAGGTTTCTGTAACATTTGCCGTTTGGTCACTAGCGACCGAGGCGTTACTGGTGGCCCACCCTGTATTTATAAGATATTAGGTAGATTTTATGTAGTTTCCATGGGAATAAAAATAGAAATAAGAATTTTATATTTGCTTAGGTAAATCTTTGACACCTGTAACAGAAACGATTTAAAATTAAAACGAATTAAAATTCTTATTCTTATTGACTATTCTTATTGTACAAAAACATAAAAATTTTCGCTACAAACGTAGAGAAAGAAGTTTTTTACGTTATTGAAACGTAACCTTTGCATTTTCACTTCACTCATCTAAGTACTGATTAAGTCGTGGATTTTATTTTAAAAATCCATAACCATAAATAAACCTACTTATAGCAAATTAGAAGAATCTGCTTTTATGAAATTTGCTTCCATTTTTTAAATTTAATATGCACAAATGCTATAACATTCTATAAATGCAGAAACTCATCTGGAAGTAGCGCCAAGCCGGCTGACCATCCCATGCGGTGATGTCATTGTATTGCCACGACTGAGACAAATATTCGCAGTTTAAAAATCATATAGTTTGAAAACCGCTGAACGGATTGAGTTGAAATTTTCAGGATCGCCTAATCATGTACTTTGTGTATACAAAATAAGAAAGTTTTTGAAAATTTACCGAGTCTAAATAATAATAATACATTATTGGAATCTATAATGTTCAACTTAGGTATTGATAGTATTTATATTGCTAAATTGTAACTATTTGATGTCTAAAAAATATGGAAAATGACGGATTATATGTTTAAACGTGAACTTCTGCAATTAATTTGTTTCATTCAAAAATAAGGAAAACGAATAGAATTCTCAAATAAATTCAATTTTTCATATATTTCATTGCAAGTAAAGTGTCGGTTATTCGTATCAGACAAAAAAATTACCCATGTTTTGAATCCAACACCAGAGATTACGCGTAAAAGCCTAAACAGCTCTGATAACATGGAGTACATGAAGTCTGTCGTCACAAACACCCAGATAACAACGTGTCTTGAAAATCGAAATTTTCACCCACGTTTCCACTGAGAAGGTCCATAGAGCCGTTAACCGCTCCAAACACACCCGACCAGAGCAGGCGTCATGCAGAGAAACCGAAGCTCTTGGCAGAGCGACCGTCGATGACCGAAAAGCCAATCACTCTCGAATTTTTCTGAGAAATGCCAGTGATGCCACGATATTCAAACTCGGACACGAGACCAAGCTGCCTTATATTAATCTAAGATTTCAGCCAAAACCCATAACAGATCGAGACAACTCCAGGCATCGTCCAAATCCAAAGATACCATATGTCAGATACCGTACTGAAAATCCACTTCATGACTTAGCGAAATCATTCCGAAGCAGGTTCGAACGTCTGTTATGGATTTCAATGGATACATAACCAGGACCAAGTTTCTGGCCAGTACGTAGTTCGACCCCAGACATCAGCTAGCTTTTAGTACTTTATCCTACAACATTGTGCTCCAAGAACAGTACAGAACAGTACACTAAAACTGTCTAAGCACAAAACTGCTAAAAGCAAAACTGTGAGAAAAGTCTCAGTTGAAATCATCTATCCAAAGTACCATCAATAGGTTATACTACAAGTTACAGATCTAGATTCCAAGTTCCAACATTGAGCTAGAGAAAGTCGTTATTCTCTGTTGCCCTTGAAAACAGCCAGCTGTTATAAAGTTATTGTTATTCAGCAATCTCTAAATAAATATTAAACATCAAAATAATTTGTCTTTATAAGAACAGAGTCCTTAATTAGTTTTATAAGTAACAGAATACTATACTTTTCTGTGAAGATCTGTTTTGTTTTTTATTAACAGAAATAGATTCATTAATCATCTGACATGTTGTCAAACGAAAAAATATACAAGGAGTGCTATTTTAAATAGTTACATCCCTATACTTCAGAACAGTATTTAATTACATTTTAAAAATGCCTTTTCAATATATTTTCTAAGTGCATGTAATAACTAAGACAATTCACTTTCTGCATCATTTTAGATGTCTACAACCACCGTTTTTCAAAACACATGGTATTAAAATTAAAAATAAACACATTAACCTAAATATCTCTGAAGATATTTACCAGAAAGTGATGACACTTAAGTTAAAGATTTAACTGTTTATAGATAAAGAACCACCAAATAAATTGATATACAAATTTATCGATTAGTAGTTACTCGAAATTCTAGAAGAGACACTGCCTCTAATTCCTAAATTTCGCGAATTTTATTATTTTGTTATTTTGGAAAGTCGATAAATGCACTTACCTGCTTACTAATTATTCTATTCTTTTTAAAAATAATTTTACAAATTATTTTTAAATTTATCCAAAATGTAATCTTCCTCTTTTACGCCTCCTCCATCTGCTACTTTTATACTTACATACAGGATGTTTGTAAATAAGTGCAAAATGTGGTTTATTTATTTTTATTAATTATTCTAGAGTTTTAAAGATATTGACTCGAAATTTGATAGTTGTATTTTATTTAGAAATATTGACAGCAACCTACTAAATAATGTATCAATAGAAATTAAAAATACACAACTTGCAATTAAATATGTTTTATTTTTTTTCCTCAAAAACGTTACATCCTACGAAAAAAATTGAAGAGACCAATTTCATTCAGAATTGATGGCGGATTTCTAAAGAAATATAAAAATATATTTTTTTTAATTAAAAAAGGTTGTGGCATTCTCGCACGAACGCCACTGGTGCAAGCAGAAAAATTCGGATCACCCCAAATAATGCATATTTATGCCTCCAAAGCGTTTTTCAAATTTCGAGTCAATATCTAATAATAATTAATAAAAATAAATAAATAAAAAATTTAAATTTAAACACTCTGTATCTCGAAAACGAAGAATGACCTATGTTTATATGAATTTTTTTTCAGAAAATAACTTCGGCAACCACCCCCTAAAATATTTCCCACTTATTTACAAACACCCTGGATAATAATTACCTACTGTTTTTTGTCTCCCAACTCATGAAATGTTAATATTTACGTTATGGTTGTCACATGAGCCCATGGAGTTTAACTAGAAAGATACAAAATCCGTAGTTTCCATTATAAATTTACATCGCACAAACTGTGATCGGTCAACCGAGAGCGTGACATTAGATTAATGAATCCACTCCAACTTTTCTAATTCAAAGTAATATTAAACAACGTCAAGGTGGAGCTTATGAAAAACATTATATGAAATATGAGATGCTTAATCCCGTTTATGAAAAAGGAATATGCTAAGCACCTCTTTCATCCAATTTTAGATAACCATTTGTCTTTTATGATAAAAAAATATAGGTATTAAATGAATATATTGCATGTTTTTCTTTCACTCATCGCCTTATAAAAAAGTATTAAGAGACAAAAAAGTTTCTAAATTTAATGGCCTTCTAGCGGACTAATAATTTTTAAGAAATTTAAATATGCCACCAAATTTTTTTGGCTCCAAAGGCAAGGGGGCCCACGAAAAATTGCCATAAGGGGATTCCCCGCAAAAAAAGAGTAGCACTATCAGATTCCACATGTCATAAAACCCCTGTGTACCAAGTTTAGTGATTCTCATACAACAGGGTTCTGAGATATAAAAAAGACTATTATTAAGGGAGCCTGTAACGCCGAATGAGGGGGCTTGACAAAAATAAAAAATAAGGGCCCCCTAAAGAGTGCCAAGAGGCAATAGGGAAAATCCTAAAAATATTCTAAAAATATCCAAATACTCGTCATGAAAAATAAAAATGAGCATCACTTTCCGTTTTTCGAAAATTTTCGAAAATCACCCTTATTTAGGGTAAATTGTTGTAAAACCCCAAATATTTCTATGTTGTTATCAAAATAATATTATGAACGTGAAAATATCTATATTTTCGTATTTGATACGGTCTTGTCCGGACTGAAAAACAACCCATAATATCCCTAAAGGGGTGAAATCATCTCTTAAACGCCTAAAAATAGAAAAAATATATTAAAAGTTACAATTTTTTTTTCTTTTTCTTTTATACGTGATAATTGAACCGTTAATAACCCACAATCACTAGATCCGAAGGAAAATACCGCTAAATGAGGGTAAATCCACTCCTAAGTTCAACCATTGGCTTCAAAGTACATAAAATAATTATAATGCATGAAAAAAATAATGTTTCGAAATACATTCATTAGAATAATTTATACTCAAGTACTCCCATACATTATCAATCATCCCCCAAATATACAAAAATTGTAAATAATATGAAAAAATATTATTTTGATAACATAAAAATATTTGGGGTTTTATCCCCGCAACTTGATGATTCTTAATTTGTTCACTTTTTTTGTCTTTTCAACCCTTAAATTAGGGTGATTTTCGAAAATTTGCAAAAAACTGAAAGTGATGCTCTTTTTAATTTTTGATGGCGAGTTTTTGGATATTTTTAGAATATTTTTAGGATATTTCCTGTCGCCTTTTTCAAAGTCTCAAAAACAGGCGAATTTTGCGGTAACTCTTTGTTATAAGAATCTGTTACTAAATTTTGTTGCATTAATTTCGGGACACCCTGTATAAGAAAAAATCTTAAAGACCACTGTTCTAGGAAATGTTCTTACAGTGTCAAAGAAATATATAAAAAACAATTGAATGTTGCATTTTGGAAATATAAACCATTTGTCTTTTTTATCATTTTTCTGATTACGCAATTTTTTGCGCAATATTTTGGTTTATTTACTGATCCTTCACATAGTCAAGATTGTCATGGAACCAGAGCGGTATGTTTCTCATGTTAAACATACCTAGTAAATAAATCTTTGAATACATATTGTATTGGAACATACAGGAACAAGACATAAAATATAAAACTGAAAAGCAAGAAACGTCAAGCCTGAAGCAATGTTACATAAATAAATACACAAAAAGTCAAAACTGTATAAAAATATTTCATGCAGATGCATTTAATAAGCTAAAATAATACGTGTATATACAAAATCAAGTAATAAGTTTGACAGGTAGCATCAAAAACGCAAAAAATGACTTATTTTTAGCGCTCTCAGAACTGAGGCGCGGGACATAGGTGTACGCGTTATTTATTAAAAAGCAACAAATTAAATTGTCTACAATACACCACCATGAACACCAACGGATATGAATTAATTATGCAACATCCTCACGATAACAAAGCAACAGTATACTAACGTGACGTGAACGTCAAAATCATTCTGAGGCAGCGGCTCACGCACGTCTCGGCTGACCCGCTTGGCACGCCATTGAATTGCGGCTCTCTCTGACAGCCCTACTTATTTTGTATACAAAAGAATATTAATTGAATACGCTTATGCAGAAGTGAAGTACAGTTTTATTTTAATTTTAACAAGGGTTTTGAACATAAGTCACATCCCTGAACAGCCATTATCAGATATTTTTCAAAATTTTCTGAACATAGCATATAATAACCATAATTTTCTTATCGAGATATTATACTGGCATATCAGCACACAATAATACGAAACAAATTTTACTGACATTAACACATAAATCATTAAATTTTAAAATAAAAAAGAAGAATTTGGGAAAATAGCTGTAAGTTTTTATTAAATTAATAATATAATTAATAATAATAATTAGTTGTAAGAAGAGTCTTACGTTAGAAAAATAGTTGTAAAAGTGTTAGTTTTCAAGAAGTGAAAGTCATAGTACCACAAACCTTAAATAAAACTTAGAAAGAACTAAATAAAATAAGGAGAGTTACTTACATATCAAAAAAAAATTGAAAGGTGTAGAATCAGGAACTACTTTTAGGTTTAAATACAGTTTTAGCATAAACCTACAATTTGTCACAAAAAGTTTTTATATAATATGGAATTCTACAAAATTTCTTGATAGTCATCTGTTTGGCATAATCCTATTTAAGAACTGTTCCAGACTGACTAAGTCTCCATAGTCAGTCTGGATTTATCCACGCAAGGGTAAACATAGATCTGTAACAAAAGAAAACATATGAATACACAGACTCAATCAAATTTGTAACATATACCTAAATGTCAAAGTAAAGTTAGGTTATAAACGAAAGAGAAACAAGTGATAAAAGAACCCAAATGGAGGGTGTCATTAATAATGGTACACAGCTTATTGGTAGATTGTTGACGTCAAAATATAGCGATTGAGCCAAACATGCCTTAGTCAATTGTTACTCATTTTCGTTCTATAGAGTGTTAAAGTTGAAAAAATATTTTGTTGAGGTGGAGAATACGAATATGCAGACATTGTTGGGATCACGTCTAGGGGGCGCTAGTTATATTGTCTTATCAATGAAAAAATATGTCCTACTTGTATTTTACAATTTTGAATTTTTTAATTAGAAATTATTGAACTATGTTCAATTTTAAATAAAAAAAGGTATACTTGTTAGAAATCGATAAACTCCACCGTTTTCGAGATACAGACGTTTTAAGTCTTTGAGATTCGGAGGGAATTAAATTAGAAAATTAGCAGGTCATAAGATACCAAGCCTGAATTAAGATTTAAGTCAAACATTACAGCAACTGAAAATTTTGTTATGCATATCTCAACAAATTATTAATCATAAAAGATTCTCAAAGCATCCACCAGCGACTTCAATGCACTTATTTAAATTTTGTCTGATGTTAAATAAAGTACTATGTTGTTTGATACTATGAACTTGAATATTTATCCACAGTTGTTCTTGACTATTAATAATGTCTTTGTAAATTAGAGATTTAAGATACCTCCAAAAGAAAAATCCAGCGGATTTAAATCAGGGTTACGTGCAGGCCAAGGTACATACTTCGCTACCGCGTCCAATCCAACGGTGCGAGAAATTTCTATTAAGATATCCTCTTACTTTTCGAGTATAATGTGCTGTCAGTTTATTATGTCAATGCCTTTGGAAAAAATATTTTTTAATTTAATTCCCGCCGAATCTCAAAAACTTAAAATGTCTGTATCTCGAAAACGGTTGAGTTTATCGATTTGTAACAAGTATACATTTTTCATTTAGAATTGAACGTAATTTCTAATTAAAAAATTCAAAATTGTAAAATACAAAAAGTTAGACATGTAAAGGGCGTTTTTTTTTTTGGAGGTATACAACTTTGAGTTGGCAACACTGCTTTATTTGATAACCCATTCAACAGCTGATAGTTGCTTTTTGTTTATTTTGGTTTGACATTTCATTATGGTTAGACTTACACCAGCGCAACGCTTGCAAATTGTTGAAATTTTTTATCAAAATAATGGTTCTGTTTGTCAAACTTATAGTGCACTTCGCCCATTTTATGGCGTACATAATCGTCCTTCAGAGCGGCTAATTCGAATAACAATGGATCGTTTTCGGACCACGTTTACTCTTAATGATAATGTGCATCCCGTGAGACGCCGAACAGTGCGCACTGAAGAAGCTGTATCCGCTGTACAGGAAAGCATTTATGAAGATCCAACTCAATCAATTCGTCGCCGTTCTCAGCAACTGGGGATGTGCCCTTCCACTTTATGGAAGATTTTACGAAAGGATCTTGGATTAAAAGCTTTCAAGATTCAACTAGTGCAGGAATTGAAGCCAAACGATCAATTCGGCGAATGGGCTGAAGCACAAATTGATACTGATATTGAATTTCCATTCAAAATTTTGTTCTCCGATGAAGCCCATTTTTGGTTGAATGGGTACGTAAATCAGCAGAATTGTCGCATTTGGAGTGAGGATAATCCACAAGCTTTTGTCGAAACACCATTACATCCACAGAAAATTACTGTTTGGTGCGCTTTAAGGGCTGGCGGAGTCATTGGTCCATATGTCTTCAAAAACGATGATGGTCAGAATGTTACTGTCAATGGTGAACGGTATAGGGACATGATTAGAAATTTTTTCGTACCTCAATTAGCCGGCATTAATCTTGCTGACATGTGGTTCCAACAGGACGGAGCCACATGCCACACAGCACGCGCTACAATTGATTTATTCAAAGAAACTTTTGATGAAAGAATAATTTCACGTAATGGTCCAATTAATTGGCCATCAAGATCGTGTGATTTAACCCCATTGGATTATTTTCTTTGGGGTTATGTCAAGTCACTTGTCTACGTCGATAAACCACAGACAATTCAACACCTGGAAATCAACATTCAAAGAGTTATTGGCGAAATACGGCCGCAAATGCTGCGAAAAGTTTGTGAAAATAGGTGTTCCAGATTGCGCCTTGTACGCGCCAGCCGTGGCGGCCACATGGCCGAAATCATATTTAAACATTAATGTCATAAAATTTTCTATCCAATAAAGTCCGTTTCATTGATATTAAAAATATATTTCTTTGTTTTATTTTAATTTAAAGTTCGGTAACTCTAATAAAAACATATGTTATTTACATCGACAGGACAGTATAACTAGCGACCCCTATACGTGACTCCAACACTGCATATTCGTATTTGCCACCTCAAAAAACGTAAAACTACAAATTTTCAAAACAATGGGTCCATACATACATAAAATATAGCAAAAAATTGAAAATATTACAAGACTCCTATCCCTAAGATTGGCTCTGTCAATGTCAAAAACCAAACTAGTAAATTGGATGAAGTGCAAGAGAAATGTAGGCAGTTAACAAAACACCTTGAAGAAAATTTGGTCGTCGCACAGCCAATAACAGGTAGAAGAGAATGTATAAGGCGACGCAAAGAAGTAAACGGTGAATCAAAATACCAGGTGGCTCAAAGAAAATAGGAAGGTGACAATTAAAAGGATTAGGGGTTACAACAGTAATTTATTTAACGATTAATATTTGTAAAATTAATTTAGATTTTTATCTAGAGGTTAGAGCGATCAGGTTTTTTTGAAACGTAAATTTAAGGATGTATAATAAACATAAGTTTGGTGTATCTCTCCAAAATACAACACTTAGTTTTCTGTTTACCTGTTTTCCAACGGAAGTCAAAAAAGATAAATGGAGCTCAATGTTATGTGAACATGCCTGTACATCGCCACCCCAAATATTAAATTTTCACTACATTCATTACTGACAAACTCTAACTGAAATTCCAGACGAGAAGGTAATTCAGTAATAGAGTGGTAAATAAGGCCTAATCTAGCCTCCTATTGTTAAGAAATCTCCCTGTCAAATGGCAAATCTCGCGTAAGACACGCTGAAGTTAATGGATGATTTTAAGTTGATGCGTATAATCCAAGGTGAGCTATCATGGTATCCACTTAATAGGGTGGGAATTTTAAGCAGGCACCGTCTTGGGACGGGCATAATTGAGTTAGGGATGATAGCCGCCGTTACACTTGCCAGCCGGCAAGAACTAGAGGGTCTCCCTTCGGATCTTCCCCGATATAAATCGTCCAGGTTATAGTACATTAATTTTAAGTACTTAGTGGAGCAAAAGACAAAAATTGTAATTACTTAATTAAACCGCTCATTTATTTCATAAGCCTCGGAGATATCGGAGAATGGGTAGTAATCTTTTTGCTCGCTAGATTCTCTATTGCTAGCCATTCATCCTCAACTAAAAAACTGGAAAGATAGAACTTTTAAATCTCAACGTCTGCGTCGCCTACTGTTAGGCAAAATTAGCTGTTTTAAACTTTAACGCATAACGGTGGTCCGTTATTTGCGTCATTCCCCTCGAAATAGGAAAACCGTATGAGAATAAAATTGGCAAACAAGAAGAAGACAGTGCAAACATTTCAGTTATGGGATTGTTGAATTAAAAAGTTATACCCAGGCCTGTGTTTTGATACCTATCTTATAAAATGAGTTTATCATAGTACCTACTTAATTGATCTTAAGTAACTTTCATTCATATGGTTTTATATTCCATACATGCACTAAATTGTAAACACTCTATCGAGTTCTAGTAACTCATTGATGATAGTGCGTTTGGTTCACTCTCATAAATTGTCGTATGATATTTCGAGTATTCTCTTCAACTTCTTTATCTATTTCAAAACTCATTCTCTCCAATTTCCTCAGTCTATTTATATCTTCTTTTACTTGATCCTTCGATCTAATTGTAAGTCTTTTTCTGTTTTCAAATAGCTTTCACTCTGTCAACTCTGCTGCTGTCATGCCAGTTGTCACAATTAACTCTTCTGTAAGTTGTCACTGTTATCAGCTAAATACTTATTGGGTAATGAATATGTGGACATGCTACAAGTGTTTTTTTCTACGATCGTGCAAAATTTACTACTTATAGCACTACTTACTGTGCCAAAAGTTTAACTTTTTTCACAGTAGTACAAAAAAAATATTGATTACAAGTTTAATCTAAGCATATCCATAAGTACCTAACGTTTGACATTGACAATTTGCGCAATTAATTTCCAGTTGTCAGTTAAAATTTTAATATTATGTACAATACTGTTAAATAAAATTTGAAATAAATACAATCGTAGAAAAAATGTTGCGTGCAACATGTGCAAAAAGCATATTTGTTGCACTTAACATGATTGCAGCTCTCAACTTCGTCTCGAGCTGCAAACTTCATGCATCGTACAACAAATACACACTCTTTACAGTAGTTGCACAAATAACTGTTTGAATGTCGCAGAAACTTTTATTAAATAGAAGTACAATGAAAACGAAACTAAGAAATAATTTATTATCAAAAAGAGAAAAAACAAAAAACTTAGTTAAAGGACATTTTCAAAATAATTGCCATTTCTTTCTAAACACAACCTAACACGTTTATCAAAGTTGTTACGGACTCGAGCAAAAATTATGGGATTGTTGCGAATCTCATCAGCCGCCGCGAATATTCTTTCCTGTAGCTCTTCAACACTGTCAACTGGGGTCGCATAAACAATACTTTTTATATGTCCCCAAAAGAAAAAATCCATGGGCGTTAGATCGGGAGAACGTGCAGGCCAAGAGATAGGTGCCTCATTGCCGCGACCTATCCAACGATTCGGGTAATTTAAATTAAGCCACCGCCTAACTACTACAGTGCTGTGAGCAGGAGCCCCGTCATGCATGTACCACATGGCCTGACGTACATTTAATGGTACTTCCTCCAGAAGTGGTGGTAGATGCTCATTTAAGAACTGCAAATATTCAACAGCACCAAGTCGATGAGGTAAAACAAAAGGGCCGACAAGCACATTTTCTACAATTCCTGCCCAAATGTTTAAACTAAAATTATGTTGAAATGTTGTCATAGATACTTCGTGAGGATTTTCATGAGCCCAGGAATGAAGATTGTGCATATTGGTTAAACCATGTCTTTGAAAAGTTGCTTCATCTGTGAAAAGTATCTTTGAGGCAAAATTCAAATTATTTCTTAGAATATTAAGATACGATTCGCAAAAAACAACTCGCTTATGCATGTCTGGTTCAAGTAGAGCTTGAACTGGCCGGTGGTGAAAAGGATATAATAAATTATCATGGACAATATTCCAAACAACACTATGGGACACATTTAAGTGCATTGCTGTTTTTCTCGTACTAGTCTGACGATTTTCGTCAAACTCTTCAAGTACTGCATCCTCAAGATAAATAGTACGAACAGTAGGTCTTCGGCCGGTACCCTCAATATGCGGCTGTATTTTTCCAGTTTCCCGAAGTCTTCGTTCTACCGCCGAAAAAGTTTGTCTGTGGGGAACTTGACGATTTGGATATCTCTCATTATACGCTCTTGTTGCCGCAGCACAGTTTTTGCGACATTCAAAATACACTTGTAGCATGTCCACATATTCATCATTAGTAAAATTTGGCATAATTCTTGTTAATTTACACCCAAAAAGTATTTAGCTGATAACAGTGACAACTTACAGAAGAGTTAATTGTGACAACTGGCATGACAGCAGCACACTTAGTTTTTCTTTGATTGATTGCAATCATATACGGTGTGAGGTGAATGGTAATACATTTTATTTTTTTATTAATAAACGAAAAGTTTTAAAGGAAAATTGCTAGAGAGGTAAAAGTTTCTAAAAGAACCAGTTTATCTAATGCGTATTTTTGGATATCGAGTTTTTACGAAATATAAAAGTTATGGCAAAAAATGGCTTGAGGGGTGGTTATTTCAACCCCTTTCGAGGGGTTAAAATTTTCGAAAAATAGTTGAAAACTCGCATCTGTATTAGTAAACAACCTGTAAAAAATTTGTTGTTTGTACCTCGTTCGGTTTTCAAATTACAGCCAATTTTCATAATTTTTTTGGAAACTTTGATGGTTCATATCTCTTCAGGGGTAAACATTTTACAAAGGCGATTTTTTGCAGATCGTGTTCTTTTGAAATGTAGATTCACTGGTATCATTTATGCTAGTCCATTCAAAAACACCCTGTATAAGAAATGATAAGTCTGATCTAAAAACCAAAAAAATTTGTTATTTTTGGTCGGCCTGTGTAATTTTCTAGTCAAGTACATATTTTAATTTTCATATTTTATCTTTGTTACAGTGTTTGTCACCATTGGTTTTATAGCTGATTTTTTAATTTCCTACTGATTTTTCTATTCTATAAGCCTAGTTTTTACTAATTAAAAGTTCTGCGTTCTGCTATTGTCTACTCCTCTTGTCTAGTCCTCTTTTGCTAGGCTCTATTATTATATTCTAACCTTGTGTGTAAGTATTGTCTTGTTTTCTTTATCTTTCTTCTAATTTCTAGCTCAGTACAGGGCGAACCAAAATGAATGATAACTTACAATTACAAGGTATACATCAAATGAACGAGCAACTCAAACGGTTTGTCCTACAAGTGTTCGTGCGCGTGCGCATGCTCTGGTCTGGGGGTCAGCAAATCCTCACGATATGGTACAGTTGCAATGAGACTCCCTTAAATTAAATGTTTTTTGTGCCATATCCTGGCGGAAAGTGTATGGGTCTATCTTTTACGCTGAAGCAACTGTAACTGGTGTTTCTTATCTTGATGTGCTACAACAATGGCTCTTTCCTCAATTACGCGAAGGTAAACCAGAGAACTTTATTTGGCAGCAAGATGGTGCGCCGCCTCATTGGCATGCCTTGTTGTTCCCGACGGGTGGATTGGCCGCAAGGGGCCTGATGACAGAGCTTATTTCGCATGGCCTCCACGTTCACCAGATCTGACGCCATGCGATCGGGTGTATGTGCCTCCGCTACCAACTGACCTAAACGACCTACGACATAGGATTGAAGCTGCAGTTGCATCAATTACTCCAGACACACTGAGCAAGGTTTGGGACGAACTCGGCTATCGACTCCATGTGTGCCGTGTGACGGAGGGTACATTGAACATTTGTAAGATAAACTGTTTAAGTTGCTCGTTCATTTGATGTATAATTTGCAATGGTAAGGTCACTGTAATAAATTCTACAAAGCTTTAAAACCCAGATATTCATTTTGGTACGCCCTGTACACTTCAAATGTCAAACATACTCAAGTTAAATCAAATGTTATGGACCTCTTTCTGGTATGACGGAGAAAAACTATTCTTTAGAACGCACTTATTTAAATCTAGAGTAATTGTGACAATACAAAATGATCAAGAATTAAAAAATTTGTTAGATAATCTGCATAAAAGTACAAACAGTAAATATATGCTTTAACAAGAAGAGATACCTTTGTCAAATATTGAAGTTTGGTGTGAAGCTTCTTCTCGTCTATTACCATATGTCCAAAAACCAGGAGCGTGAGTTTAGGGAATTATTTTTCAAAATATTATACACTCCATTCCATATTTTTGTATATTTTGTAGTACTCGTTCATTATCTGACAAAATGTCTCTTAGCACTGTTTTTATTTAAAGCCTAGGTGTGGGAAAAAATGATGTTTTATTAGTTTATGGATCATAATATTTATTGCACTATATGTACAGGGTGTTAAAAAAAAAGTGTAAAATATTTAAGGAGGTAATAGTATGAACCAAAATAAGCAGAAAAGTCTCAATAAACATGGATCCGCAAAGTAACGGTTGCGGAGATATGGAATGTTTTATGTTTTTTAGCCCCTTTTTTTATTTTGCAAAAATTTTCTTATAATAGTTGGTTGATATTTAGTGAAATAAACATTGCGTATTTGACAGTTGTTCTCAGTGCACAAGTTTTCTTTCGCTATGGCTGGTTACTCTAACGCAGAATTAACAGACATGCATTTCATGTATGGTTTTGCTCATGTGAACGCCACCGAAGCGCTATGTTGACGCTTATCCAAATCGCCAGATTCCTTCACAACGCATGTTTGCATGTTTGGAAGAATTCACCAAATTGAGCAAACAGTGCCATTTATCCGGAAGAACAAGGTCGGTATCCACTCCTAGAGCAGAAGAAATTCTAGCACTGGTAGAGCAGAATCCAGGTACGAGTGTGCGGAGAATATCAGCCGAGGTAGGAATTAGTGGTCCTCTTGTTTGGAGAATCCTTCACGAGCAACTGCTTTATCCATACCATGTGCAACG
>NW_019416518.1:353324-427796 GCF_000390285.2 Anoplophora glabripennis
AAACATAAAACACACCACAGAAATGAGACAACCCCCAAATCCAAAAGCCAAAGGCTTGTGCGGAAGGGGGCTACACTTGAAAAAACGCGGACAAACACCCATTATCCATCGACATTGCCAGTGCCGACACCGGGGATCGAACCCGGACCAGAGTAGGAAGCCTAGCCGAGAAATGCTTGCCACCGCACTCTCGACCAACTGCGCTACCGTGGCGATGAATGAATATAATCTCTAAATAAAAAATTACTAACAGACATCTTTCACTAGGTATGAGGATTACAAAAAATACTCACAAAACTAGAAATGTCAGTGACAGATATTCCACAGCCATGCAAAAAAAATCGACTTTCGGGTCCAGAGATCAGACCATGATTATTATACGTTTTTTGGGTCGCTGAATCCCAATCGGAGGTCTATTTAACCCCATCACCTCAGGATTTTTCATAACCACAAAAAAAAACAATATTCTGAACAATTAAACCATAATAACCCTAAGACTCAAGCTTCCAATGCTAATTCCAATTAACCAAATCCCAGAAACATTTAACCCAATGATATCTTAACCTAATAAACCCATAAACCCAAACCCTATAACCTCGTAACCGACGGAATAAATCGTAGAGAATCTGTATTATTGCAAAACATCACATAGCTTCTTAGCTATGTAAATCCTCACTCCTTGAAAACGCAAATATTCAAACCCAAAAACTTCCATAATCCTATAACCCCATAAACCCATAACCTCATAACTCCATGACCCCGTAACTGATCATAGGTAATCTGTATTATTGCAAAATATCACATAGCTGAGGACTCCTTGAAAACTCAAATACTTAAACCCAAAAAATTCACATAACCCCGTAACCCCGTAACTTCATAACCCCATAACCCCATAACTAATAAGTCATAGGCAATCTGTATTATGGCTAAACGTTAACGTGGTTGAGGATTTCTTAAAAACCTATGCACTAAAACCTCAAAACCCCCATGACCTAACAATTCACGATTCCCTAACCACAACTTCATTACCTTGTACTTTGATCTCATTCACCAAAGAACTGAGTATTACAGTCGATCTAATTTTTTTTATAACTTTAATTGGTAGGACCGTCGGCCGTTGGCATTAGCGTTACCCGATGTAGGTACACCACGAGCTCTCATAAGAGCTTTTAAAAAAAAATCAATTTGTAGGATAGTACGGTCTATTAAAAAATCAATAAAACTGTGAGGTTATGGGATTATAGAATTATGGGAGTTTTTGGGTTTGAGTACTTGGGTTTTCAAGGAGTCCTCTATGTGATGTTTTGCAATAATACAGATTGTCTATGATTTATTCCCTTGGTTAGGGGGTTATGGAGTTATAGGGTTAGTGGGGTTTGGGTTCATGGACTTATTAAGTTGGAATATCATTGGGTTGAATGTTTATGGGATTTGGTTGCTTGAGTCTTAAAATTATATGGTTTAACTGTTCACAATATGTTTTTTTTGAGGTTATGAAAAATCCTGAGGTCATCGGGTTAAATCGACCTCGGAATCGGATTTAGCGACCCAAAAAGCGTATAATAAACATGTTCTGATGTCTGGGCCCGAAAGTCGATTTTTTGTGTGGCTGTGTTATTTTTTTAAAACAATTGTATATTATTGCCTACGCGCACACCTCTAATGAGATGATTAAATTTTAGTTACTACATACATACAAAAATATGCCATTTTATAGGCTGTCCAATTGTTCAAAGTTTGAAAGAGAGAAAGCATTACATTATTAAGATATTAAAAAACGAACAAAATTAAATTTTAACCCCCTGTATTTCGGAAAAGAAGCATTTTGTATATATGTTAATTTTTTAATGAGAAATAATTTGGACTACTTAGGAAACATCCAGAAATGCGCATCAAACGTCTGAAATTAACAGACATAATTTTGCTCCCTTCTGGTAGTGCAATAATGTATAATGTTGGAATAGGACAAATAAATCAGAGCCAATGTTTTGATTTTATTCAAAATTTCCTCAAAGCTACAGATTTTTAATAAAATCGAAAATTGGCCTAATCATGCTATTTTCACGCTTAGTTTAGAGCCTAATTCGTTTTTACTTCGACTTTAATAGAAAATAAGCTTTTATATTCTACAGAAAATATGTAAACATAAATATTTTTCATAGTTTACAATTTCTTCTTGGCAGATACAATATATCTTAGTAACAGGACATTAGATTTAATACACAGATTAAAACAAAATAATCTTGATATTTTTCACCCAAAGGCGGAAGCCTCGTATGAGAAATGGCATAAACTCATAAATCTATTCCCAAAAGACCAAAACTCAAAACATTCTCGTATTTGGTCAACAGGGAGTGTCACGTGCCCTTTTTATTTCACTATCTGACAGTATCTGCATTTGACTGGGGTCCTCCAAGGGATACTTCCCCATCAGTGACAGGTTACTTACTTGAAAGATTCAGATACGAAAACCATAGCCGAAAGCATGTTTCTCATTGTATTCATGTTACTTTCCGTGTCTGTCAAGTTTTGTAGAATCAGACTGTTTTTATATCAATATGCTCAATTGTGAAATATGTTTTCAAACAAAACTGTTACAATTTGAAGTAAAATTGGTGTCACTCTAATTTTTGTAGTAAAGATTTCGTAGATTTACAGTTTTGTAGATTTACATGTTCAAGCATTAACTGTATTTTTGGGTATTTTTGGCAAATAATACGAACTGATGGTAGGATTATTAAATTTCGATAATTATTATTATCACTCTTTTGTAGTTAATTTTAGAGTGAAAATAAAATACTGTTGTTAGAGAGTAAAGGAATTTGTCGTAGTAAAATGCTAAATGTCTTCAACAAATGATAACAATTTATTTAGGTACTATAATAACACAACCCCACAAAAAAAAAATCTGTACATCGGACTAGACCACTATATCCTTATTGTTTCGAGGTTGCTGAGTCCGAATCCGAGGTCCGTTTGACCTTGTCAGATTAGGTTAAAGGTCATTTCAAGGTCAAACCGAAAAAAATCTCCTATGGTGGAGGCAACCATGGTTATTATTTGTTTTTGGGGTTGCTGCCTTGTCAGGTCAGGCCACTTCAAGGTCCAACCGAGAAACGAATTATTCTACACAAAGATATTTTATGTCCATTAATGCAGAGATATTCAGGCAGTCTACTTGTAAAAATTTCATTACGTACGAGATAAAAAAATATCATTAATGGAATGTGAATACTCATCTTTCACCATAGAATACGAAACGAATATTACTATATTGTTGACATGTACCATATAACGCACTCAACGGTTCACCAAAATTCGCCCTCAACTTCAAACACGGCAACTGTCAAGAACCTATCTTGCCGCGAAGGATGAAAGTGTTAGTAACCAATAATGATGTATAAAGGTAAAGTGTCGGATTTTCAAATGTGATTGAAAAATATCATGCTAATGTGAAGACTCATGAATGGTGAGAATCTTTCGGTCCATTATAGATGAGCGATGCAAAAATTGCTTTGTAAGACAAGAAAACTATTAGGTATTAGAATTAAGTATCTTTCAAATAACATTGACCCTAATGCAAAAAGATCAAATGGAGTCCTAACAAAGCGACAAAAGAACCTGAAGTATTCCCACTAAACCCTATTTAGAAGTTACTTAGTGTAACATAAACATGACATTGACCTGGTAGAGACAAAAGGAATCCTAATTTAGACTCAGCGACCCGAAAAATAATTTAATTACTTTGGTTGTCCCCGCTATAGTGAATTTTTCTCAGTCTGACCTTGGAATGACCTTATAATGACCTTGAACTTCGGGTTCGGACTCAGCGACCCCAAAAAACATATCATAGTTAACCATGGTTGCCTCCACCATAGGGGATTTTTCTCGGTTTGAGCTTGAAATGACCTTTAACCTGACCTAACAAGGTCAAACGGACCTCGGATTTGGACTCAGCGACCTCAAAAACATAAGGTTCGCTGCACAGTTTTTTTTTTGTGAGGCTGTGTAATAAAATGATTGCACAATAGAAGAAAAAAATACAGGTAACGTTATAAGTGCAATACAATAAAAATAGGTACATGACAAACTTATTACAATTGACAGAACAACGTTCGAATAAGAAAATGAAAACTTGTTTCAGTTGTTTAAATAATTGCTGTATTGTATTTCTCATTCTGACTACTATAGCGCCTTGATAAAATTAATGCATAAAATAATAAACAACAGCCCCATTCAGATTTAAAGTACATACAATTGAGTCATTTCAAAATTTTTATCAGGAGATCCATACAGCAAAGAATTTTTAATTTTAGTAAACAAATGTCAGTACTGAGAATTAAATTTATCTTGCATTAAACTGCTTACTGTGGTTATTTTTTATTTTAGGTTTTTCTATATTCACTTGGATTTTTGCAATAAATACATAAATAAATAAATTTTGCCTATTGCAAAATTTGACATATATTTGTCACTGTTTATTAAAATAATCGCGGTCTCTTTTAATTTTCTTTCATTGGTATTATTGTTCTCCAAAATTTTGGCCAAACCAGTTTAAGTTATATGTAGAATCATTTTCCCAAGAGTTGTAATTATGATATAGAACCAAATTAATTTCTACAAAAAACGGACTTTTTATAATGAATTGAAATCTATAAAAAATAATGGACTCATCAATGGGAATTTTGTTGACAGTTTTTTACAAATATTACAAATAAAACAAAATGTGTCAGACAACAGATGGAAATTATATGAACAGTAAATTCCATATATTCCCATATTATCGGAAAAATTAAAGAAAATTTGTTTCAAATTCAACGTTAGAATAGGTTTTCAGACAACTAATACCTTACGCACTTTTTTGTCAGACGCATCTTAGTAATGTCCAAAATTCAAAAACATTGTATTTATAGTATACGAGGTCTGTTTCTGTTCAGAAAATAACCGAACGTTATTTTTTTAAATTTTATTATTAATTTTATACATTGTTGGTGCTTGTCTCCTTCAAAGTACTCCCCTCCCCCTATTCACATACTTTTCGAGCGATGTTTCCATTTCGTGAAGCAGCCCTGGATAACTTCCTTTGGCATAGCCTTTAAAATCTGTGACGAATTTGCTTTGATATCACCAATAGTTTGAAAACGGCATCCTTTCTGCACTGATTTTAATTTCGGAAATAAGAAACAACAATGGTGAGGAAAGCTATTAAATCTGATTTCTGGCACAAAACTGACGAATTGACAAAGTTGAGTGTGCAGACGCATTTCATGGTGGAACCATGAGTTGTCTCGTCACAACTATGGTCTCTTTCTGCCGAACACGTAACCGTTGTAAGACGCCAGTTTCACCTTGAGGCAAGAATTTAAAATGCACAATTTCATTAAAGTCGAAAAAACAGTGGGCATGACTTTGATAGATAGTGACTGACGTGCTTTCTTGGGGCGTAAAGATCCTTTTCTAATCCATTGTGATGATTGACCTTTTGTCTCAATGTCGTAGCCGTAAACTTAGTGTTCATCTCCCGTTATGATCATTCAAATGAATGTTTCATCGTCATTGGATTGTTCAAGGATTTGCCAACAAACGTCCACACGATTTTCTCTCTGTTGTTCGGTCATCAAAGGAGGAACAAATTTTGCTGCAACAATTCTTCAGTCAAAATTTCATGTCATGACCCAATTGTGACGCTAATCTCTTCTGAAATTTCTCTGACTGTCAATGGGCGATTTGCACGCACCAGATCTTTGACTTTCTGAACGTGGGAATCATCAGTTGAAGTCGAAGACCTTCCTGGTCGAGGATCATCTTCAATTGACTGCCGATCACTTTTAAATCGTGAAAACCATTCGTAACAATGCGTGCGACGCAGAGCATCATCTCCGTAAGCTTGTTTCAAAAGTTGAAACATTTCTGTGGTTTCGCGCAAAATTTTACATTGCACTAACACTTAAACACGCATATTATTATTACGCAGGCCGCATTTGCGCCCAGGAACGACTTATGTTGGTAGGCCCTAACCACCATTCAGTGCAGGAATGAGGGAAACCTGGAAAACCTCATTAATTAGGGAGGTGGTCAAATGCCAACCGGTGTCAATCTCTCACACTGACCCAAGCCAACATTCTTCCACCCTACCATACCTGCACAGAGGGTGTCAATCCTCCGTACAAGCATAGCTAATCTACGGTCTACCGGCCACGGGAATCGAACCCGGGCAGAAATTTGCACACGATTTAAGTACTGACGCCTTAACCCGGGCGGCTATCGACCGATCACGAAAACTAAATCAGATATTAACAATCCAAGAACAGGTGGTTGCAGAAGAGGTTATGCGCAACGCAATGCTGCCAACCGCATATCACTAAATATCTCCATTGGTGCGTAATTCAAAAAGTTAGGTTATTTTCTGAACAGACCTTGTACTTTGTGAATGCAATAAAAATTATGTTGGAGAGACGTTTCTGTCTGTAAATATTAGAATGGACACAAGGATTACATTAAAGGTGGTAATTTGAAAACTCGCTTAGGAAAATTTCGATGTAATTCAATGGGATTCTGCCAAAATTTCGGAAAAAGAAAATATCACCGTTAAGATAAAACTAAAAGAGATCGCCATTATTTTATTAAACTGTGAATTAAATTACTCAGTGAATTTAGATCATAGTTGACAAAAATTAAAATAAAAAGAGTAATGATGGGATACACATTATGTGATATCTCAGCAAGGAAGCAGATAAACAAAGATAAATTGTCAAAATTAATTAAAAACGAAGTCATTTTAAATTCTGTAAACGAAAATAGATTAATTTTCGACTTATTGAAATGAATGATATAGTGACATAATTTCATAAAAATAACACTTGATTGATTCACAGGTAGCAAAATAGCCATATACATAAAATAAATAACGATAATGAATAATACCTAAAATTATTTATAACAAATGCAGTAATTCTTGTTTGAAAAACACTTCTTCCACTCTTTTGTAGCAGTTGAATACAAAGTAAATTCAGTTTTTACTATCTTAGGAAAAATAAAGTTGTTTATTTCTTTAAGGAGTACTAGATAGACTATTTATTTTGATCTATCTAACGACTCTCAACAGCAAAAAATATAAAATGCAAATATTAAAAAAAAAATTAAATATAAAAATGTTTTGTATACAATATGTCCGCGAATTGATTTAATGGACCAAAAAATGAAAGATACGAAAAAAAGGGATTCTTGTTCAAAGTTTTTTCTTGTTTAGAAAATAGGAATTAAAAAATTTAATTTTTTTACAGGGAACAAAGTACAAAACTAAAATAAGTCTTATTCAAGTGTAATTTTTAAATAATACGAACATAATTACAACAATTAAGCTAAAAAAAATAAACAAAGCAATACGATGAAGATATCAAATTGTAAAAACACCACCCCCATATTGAATACATTTTTCTAATTGCTTCCTCAGATATCTTAAGGAATTTCTGATTCCTTCCTGGGATATTGAACGGACAGCCGAGTTTATCGCTAAAAAAATATGTATCAAGCATTTTTAAATACGATTTCTATAGCAAATGTTATTGTAAAAATATGGGCCTATAATGTCAGAGAATACTTAATTAAATTTTTGATAATGTGATTCATTCAACTTATTCATTTTTTAAGCAAAAACTTTTATTAAGAGTGCCTATTTCTCGTATATTGCAAAATAAGGTATGTTTACTCTTAGGTAAAATAACATTTTTGTGTTTGCTTTTGACCCACCATGTACAACAAATTGAATTTCGTCATGGTGATTCGTGTTTTCTAAACAAGCAATAACTTTTATCAAGAATGTCTTTTTTCCGTATCTTTCACTTTTTGGTCCATTTGTCTTCTTGTAAACTCAATCCGCGGACATGCTATACTGAATACCTTGTCACTGAATATATTTGTTTTATCTTTATCTAGGTAGATATCTATTATTTCATGGATTTTATATAGATTAAAATAACATTGTATATGCACGACATAGACCAAATGTTGTATATTCAACAACAAAATTCCAAATCCCAATTTCTTATCGTTAACACTATAAAAGCCAAAGAAAATTAGTTCCATTGCAAATGGACGATGTTAATAACCAAATGGTTTTCCCTTTTCATCCCGCCGTATCTGCGTCTTTTATAAACCCACGTTTCAATTAATCGTTTATCTATTCTCACTAAGCTACATAATTCCTGAATGGCCAGAAAGGCATAGGAGCGTGACAAATATTCTTACTATGCATGAATAGAGAGCTCTATTGTATAATGTCATCCCCACACACACACGAACCACAGTTGGACCATTATCTTTTATGGGTTGTTAATAAATGACCTACACAACCTACTAGGGGAAAATGAAGACTTTGGCGCATCTGAATAAATAAAAATGATACTGTAGCGCTACGGTTTAAATACCTTTTATCTTAATGATAAATTGTAGATCCAACCCCAGAGATTTTCTTAATTTTAATTTAAGCGAAGAGTCATCTCAAACAGATCACGTGGACAAAGATAACTTACTATCTTTATCTGTTGTCTTTGTTGTTATCTTTTTGTAGTGTAATATCCTCCATGCTGGCAGTCTGGCTGGAAACTCATGAAACTTTTTATAAAAATTTTGATTTTGATACATTTGTAGTCTGTGCGGGGACGCACAGAAGTAAAAACAATGTAGTTAGGGAAAAACTATGTATTCTCCTTAACTGGACCTCTAGACACAGAGAATGATAATAGTAATGGCCACATTCGATATCTGATGCCTTGCTAATTCTACATTTTCTTATATAAACTTTATAGAACAACGACGGTTATTGTAAGGATGCAAGGTGATATCACGCGCCGGCAAAGAACATAGGCCAGGGTCGGACTGCACATTTGATAAAAATAAAAACTATTTTTGATACATTTCTGATTGATTTAGACTTTAAGTCATTTCTTTCTCTTTTTAAGTCTTTAAAAATTACTCACCAACATAACAAATTTCAAAATCAATTATTATTATATTATCCGAGATGGTACTCGGTACTAATTAAGGATATTAAAAATAAGTATAGGCTATGGAATACATATAAAAGAACTGCTAGTGTAAATACCGTACGCGCCTAAAGTATGAAAAATATTCGAACAGGTCGATTTTTAATTTAAAAAATACATATTTTAGCATAAAAGGCGATTTTCAACCGTCATTTGTTTTCGAGTAATGACGTCATCGACATTTTTTTAAATAGCAACCCCCTATTTTTTTTCTTGATTCTGAAAGATCGTTTCATTGTCAATTCGACAGTATTAAAATGTTGCCATCTTACATAGGAAAGTTTTCGAGTAAATGACGATTGAATGTTAGAAAACCCAAATCAATTAAAATAAAGCAAAAACGTTATCAAATTTAGTTTTTCGAAATGCCTGAAGTTTTTTATGGATCACGTAGGTGTAAATCTTTACAAAGTGTCACTGTCATACCGACTTTCTAAGTATTGTAAGCGATATAAAAATTATTGTTGAATTTAAAGTATTATGGCACATTTAACTGTCACACAAAGAATTGAAATTTTAATTCTTATCGGATGCGGGGATAAGACTAGAACGCAGCAAGAAGTTTGCGATTTATTTAATGAAAAACATCCAGATCGCCGATCAGCCAATCAACAGTCAGTAAGATAGAATCTAAATTTAGAGAAACTGGCAATGTTGTAGATATCCCAAAACCAGGACGTCCAAGAATTAGTGAAGATCACAAACAGAACATTTTGATAAGTATGGTAGATAATCCTCATAATACTTCACAATTGGTTGCATTAAACAATGAAATTAATCAGATCACAGTGCTACGTATCCTGAGGCAGGAAAAATATCATCCCTACAAAATTCAACTTGTGCAGGAACTCAATGAAGACGATCCCGACCGCCGCTTACACTTTTGTGAAATTATGATGGATTTATGTCAAGTAAATAGAGATTTACACCGGCAAATCCTTTTTTCAGATGAGGCCAGGTTTTGTCTCAATGGTACAGTGAACTGTCAAACTTGCAGGTATTGGAGTCGGGAGAATCCTCATTGGATGGCAGAGACACATACCCAACACCCACAGAAATTAAATGTGTGGGCTGGAATAGTTGACAACAGAATAGTAGGACCTTTCTTCTTTGAAGGAACCCTTACAGGAGAAAGATATTTAGAGTTTTTACAAAATGACCTTGTTCCAGTGCTTGTAGTAATTTTTCCTAACGATAATGACCCTGATATTCCTGATGACACCATATGGTTTCAGCAAGACGGTGCTCCTTCGCACTATGCGCGCCCTGTTCGAGATTTTCTGGACAATTGTTTTCCTAGGAGGTGGATCGGCATACGAGGACCAATAGAATGTCCCGTGAGATCCCCAGATCTTACACCCTGGACTATTTCTTATGGGGCTACTTAAAGTCCAAAATGTACGTTAATAGACCAATAAATTAGAAGAACTCGAAAATTGTATTATAGATGAAATACACAGAGTTACCTCAGAAATAATTCATAATGTGTAAGAACAATTTCTACACAGACTTGCGTATTGTCAAGAAGTCGGTGGGTGGCAATTCGAACACTTAATTAGGTAGAAAACTTAATGAATTGAATTTGCTTGACATAGGAATTGTTATTTTTTTAATGAATAAAATTTAAGTTTTCTAACATTCAATCGTCATTTACTCGAAAACTTTCCTATGTAAGATGGCAACATTTTAATAGTGTCGGATCGACAATGAAACGATCTTTCAGAATCAGGAAAAAGATAAGGGGTTGCTATTTAAAAAAAAATGTCGATGATGTCATTACTCGAAAACAAATGACGGTTGAAAATCGCCTTTTATGCTAAAATATGTATTTTTTAAATTAAAAATCGACCTGTTCGAGGATTTTTCCTAAAAAAAATTTGTTTCGTTTTTACTGAATTTATTCCATACTTTAGGCACGCCCGGTATATATCAGCAATTTAAGGCGATTAGATCAGAAATTTTGTCCGCAAAATTGAGCAAGAGCTAAAAGAAAAACCTAATAATTTTTGGTCTTATGTTTCTAATAAAAATCAAGATTCAGGATATCCTGCCACTATGAATTTTAATGGTCAAGAACTAAATAATGAACAACAATGTTTTGCTAGTTCTTATATTCTGAATAACGTATACAGACATCTTAACAGTCAGCTAATTCATAATAGCCAGGTTGAGGAACAAAATATTGTTAGAAGTATAAAAAGAATTAAAATCCAATTTTACAATGGGGCCTGATCTAATTCCGGTCTTTCTTCTGAGAGACTGTGCAGTTGTATTTGCAAGACCATTGCGGGTTATCTTTAATTTGATTTTAAAAATGAAAACCTTCCCGGACATTTGGAAAATATCGAGAATACGACCTGTTTTTAAAAATGGCGATAAAAGTGATATGTCCAACTATCATGCTATTACAATTATATGTAATTTTAGCAAAATATTAGAAATCATTTTACATAATCATTTATATGAGCATGTTAAACGAATTATAGATATTAATCAGCATGGTTTTATGAGAGGTAGATCGACTACAACAAACCTTGTGTGCATTACAGATTATATCTCTAGAACTTTGTACAATCATGGTCAAGTCGACGTTATAGATACAGATTTTTCTAAAGCATTCGACAGGTTAGATCATAGTATTCTGTTGGAAAGGTTAGACGTCTGTGGTGTCTTTACAAGTCGGAGGTACAGTATGTACAATATAGGGGATTTAAATCTGAACTCATAAATGTATTGTCTGCAGTTCCTCAAGATTCCATTTTAGGACCCCTACTGTTCAATATTTTTTTGAATGATATTAGTAAATATTTAGATGTTAATTTCTTACTTTACGCTGATGATATGAAAATATTTGTTAGATTGATACTTTAAATGATTGTCAGAACTTACAAAATGATTTAACATCAGTGAGTATACAGTGTAGGAAAGTACCGATGGTCTATCAGAAGTTACGTGAGAGCGATAAAGTAAGCCATAGAAATCCATGTGATAGACAAGGATGGCTATAATGAAGGCGTCTAATAGTCAACGCCCATTTCGCCCTTCCACAAATAAGATCCACTTCTTATTTGTGGAAGGGCGAAATGGGCGTTGACTATTAGACGCCTTCATTATAGCCATCCTTGTCTATCACATGGATTTCTATGGCTTACTTTATCGCTCTCACGTAACTTCTGGTAGACCACCGGTACTTTCCTCCACTGTATGGTGTAGAGAAAACTGTATTCGAATAACATAAGTAAATGCAATATAATGTCCTTCTCTAGAATGACTTGTCCTGTGATCTATGATTAAAAATCACTCTCTTACTTGTCCCAATTATATAAAAGATTTGGGAGTAACGTTTGGACAAAAATTATCTTTTCATGAACTCATACGCAATGTCTCTTCATCATCTTATAGAAGCCTTGGGTTTATGATCAGAAATTATAGAGATTTTGCTGATCCTTCTACAATAGTAAATTTATATAATTGTTTTGTAAGATCTCGCTTGAAGTATGCTTCAATAGTTTGGTATCCTCAGTCTATAAAAATAACTTAGAAAACATTCAAAGAAAATTCTTAAAATATATGCACTTCAGAACTCAAGGAATTGGATTTTCCCACAATATTCTTTTGGACATATTTAACTGTAAGTCCTTAGAGACACGTCGAGATATGCATTATGTTTTTTTTTGTGTAAACCATTAATTATGTGTATGATTGTCCTGAAATTTAGGAACGTTTTAACTTCCACGTGCCTCGCGCCAATCTACGCTACTCGAATATGATGTACCAATGCCTAATAGTAATTTATTATTGTTATCACCAATTTATGTCATGTGTGAAAATTGCAACAACAGCGTCTAACTTAATATTGACATTTTTTCTTGTAACATGAAATCAATAACGAACCTATTTTAATTGGCTTTTGTTTGTTTTGTTATTCATTTTACGTTGTGTCTTTATGGGCATTATTTATCGTATTTTATTCTATTTTACTAAAGCATATGACTGTTTTACACTACTGTTATTTTAATTAATGTAAAATACTTATTAACTTTTATTTTTATTATTTTTGAATTTATTTATAGTTTTTTTTTGTCTTAGAATTATTTTACCAATTGTTACTGTCATTTTTCATTTTTTATATTACATATTGTGTTCCCACCCATTCAGTAATTGGATATTTTCTGTTGAATGGTCTATCAAATAAATAAATAAATAAAATAAATAAATTTTTTCGGCAACCGTCCGGGAAGTGGCTACTTCCCGGACGCTTTTTCTTTGAGAAAGTAGCATTTTTTCGGCCTAGTCCGGGAAATACGCACTTCCCGGACTAGGCCGGGAAGAATCACATCGTTGTTGTCATTGTGAATATGAAAATCTTGGAAGGTATGATTTTGATAAATGCAGTTGAACATTACCATAGCAACGAAATAACGACTGACAGCTATCTGAAGTGAAATTTAAATATACTAAGCATTTCAAACAAATTAAACCCTTTCAATATTAGCAATTGCTCAAATTTTACTATAAATCTTAATATAAATAAGAATTAGAATGTTTCTGTTAGTACCTATCTTCTGTTCGAATTTCAATATTTAATACAAATAAGAATTAAAATGTTCGAAATTTTGTTCTACAAAAAAATATAATAAAGAAATGTGTCTCATTAATTTGTTATTCTACATGGTTGCCGTAAAAATAGTGTACGCAACACGTCCGAAAACAGTTTTTTTGAACTCGCAGACTTCCAGGACTCGCCTACGGCTCGTCCTAGAATTTTGTCAACTCGTCCAAAAAAACAGTATTTTCCGGACTTGTTACGTAAATAAGTAATTTTCACAACTTTCACTGTTCATAAAATAAATTGCAATAACTATAATGGAATATACAGGGTGTAACGTAAAGGTTGGGAATAAATTAAACGGTGGATTTTTTATTTTAAAAAATAAATATTTGTCATATAAAGTTATGCTCTTCGGGTTTTCTTTTCCAAGCTACAGGACGCTAAAAAATTTCAAAAAATGTAGGTTTTTAATATCATTTTCGACGCAAAAAGCTTTTTTCAATACTTATTTGACCATGTTCGGTGGCTGAGTCAAAGCATACTTCATAATATTTTTGATATTTTTATTTGCCTCTGTTAGTAGTGGGAAAAAATGGTATTTACAAAAGTTTTATTTAAGGAAAAATTACAAGAGCTAGAAATAAAATACAAGAGGGTAATTCTGTTTAAAATAAAATGTGGAGCATAAAAAAATATTTTTACCAGTGGCGTGCTACAATTTTCTTCGAAAAACCTTACGGTACAATCCGTACGCACGCCAATGAGTAACTTTCAAAGTCAATCTTTTTCCTGTTACCAGGGGATTATCAAATTAAGCTAAGGCTAAAATTTCGCTTCATTATTTTATAATGTTCGAAAGTTATTGGAGAAAAATTAAATTTTTTTAATCTTTTTAACGCACCGTAGAGCATAATTTCATATGAGAAAAATTTATTTTTTAAACCAAAAAATCCAATTTATTCCCAACATTTACGTTACACTCAGTATACTGGCCAAACAAAACAATATATTCATAAATGTAAGAATTATAATCATAAATATAATTTCCAAAATACTTAGTTCTTATAGTTAACTCCTCGCCAAATAGCTAACTATAAGAAGGTAAAGGCTTAGCTTTTGGAACGTTTAGCTATCTGAAAAAAAAAATCTGAAAATCCGGTACATTAATGGAGTTCCTAAAGTAGTCACAAATTTAAACTAAGCTTGCCCAGCAGTCACTCTCACAATACTCTGTGTCTTTACTATCAGAACGTTCGTAGCCTGCGATCCAAAGTTCAAGAGTGCTGTATCTCTCGGTGATTATGATGTCGTTGCTATTAGTGAAACGTATTTAAATCCAGGTATTAACAATCTTGAATTATTTCTCGTGGCAAATGATGTTTACCGTAAGGATAGACGATTAGATCTTGTTGATAAAAGTGATGGTGGTGGTGTTCTTCTGGCAGTGAGAATCGATATCATAGTTAACGTTGTGGAAGCACCGCAATTAGATGGTCTTGTTAATTCAATTGACATTTCATGTTGTAAATGTATTATCTCTCAGGTAACTATAATTGTCATTGTTATATATATTCCACCTGATGTTTGTGTTGGCGATTATGAGCTATTCTTTGATGAATTTGAACAGTTTCTATCAGCTCTTGATGGAAGTATTGTTATTTTTGGAGACTTTAATTGCCGTGATTTTATACTTGGAAATAACTCTAACAAGCAGACTTTCACAATAACTAATTTTATGAATCTGTGTGATCTTAAGCAGATAAATACTGTACTGAATATGCATGGTCGAATTCTTGACCTTGCATTTACTAATTTGACATGTATTATAAATAGGGATAATGCACCGTTGGTTGCGGAAGATGCACAGTACCATCCTGCATTAGTTTTTAACTTTTTTAATCTGGCTGTGCGTGAAAAGCAGTTTGGTGTCAATACTTGTCAGGATAAGACAAATTATAACTTTAGAAAATCTGATTTTGCGGGATTGTATGGTGCATTGATGGACATTGATTGGTCATTTTTAGAAAATATAATTGATGTTAATGTTGCACTTGATTTATTTTATGGCAAAATTTATACTATCTTCAATAGTTTTATTCCGACATTTAAAGTATTTAAACGAAAATATCCGCCTTGGTACACGGCTGACATGATTAAGAGTATTAAGAGGAAAGCACGGTGCTTTAAGCATTTTAGGAATACTGGTCGCCATGAGTTTTTGCGTGAATATAAAGAGCTGAGAGCATATATCAAGCGTTGTTCTGGATTAGCTTATAATGATTATATAGTTAATGCTGAGCTTAATCTGATTAATTCAGAGGGGTACTACCCGGATCTGGTGCTGGTTACAATCATTTCCCTTGGTGGGGTAGTTGGGTAGGTAATTATATTGACGTATTTTATATCTCTTATTTCATCATAGAATGATTAATTAATTACATTATGCGCTTATTGCGTATACAGCGCATGCGCATATCTAGCCCCGCCCATATCTGCTGATCCATCTATCCCACTTTCAATGTACCATGTGTCATAAATCGTGGCTGGAAATGTGTGGATAACTTCACTCCAATGTTAAAGACATGGTTAGAGTTTTAATGGCTCCTTTACTGGCAATATATAATCTTTCAGTTACAACAGGAGTTTTTCCTATAAGTTGGAGAGAGGCGAAAGTGTGCCCTATATTCAAAAGTGGCGATCGCGCTGATATCACTAATTATAGACCGATCTCTATCCTCTGTAATTTTTCTAAGATTTTTGAAATCATTTTGTATAACAGGACATACTCTTTGGTTTCTCAACAAATATGTCCATGTCAGCATGGTTTCATGAAAATGAGATCAACAACCAGCAATCTGGCCGTTCTTTCTCAGTATGCATTGGAAGCGGTGGACAGTGGAGTTCAGTTCGATGTTATATATACCGACTTTGCAAAGGCATTTGACAGAATTAATCATAATATTCTTTTGCAAAAACTTTATAGCTTTGGTTTCAATTCTGATTCAGTCTTACTGTTACAATCATATTTATCCGAAAGACAACAATATGTTTTTTATAATGGTTACGGTTCTGTCAAGTATTTGGCGAAGTCGGGAGTACCTCAAGGTTCAAATTTGGGTCCACTGTTATTTTTGTTATTTGTTAATGACCTTACAACTAGTCTGAACTGTCGGAAACTAATGTATGCTGATGATTTAAAAATTTTTTCTAACATTACCTCCTTAAATGACTGTGTCGTTCTTCAAGGAGAAATAGCAAAAATTGAAGCCTGGTGTAATTTGAACGATTTATATCTAAATGCTAAGAAATGCAATATTATTAGCTTTACAAAGAAGAAATCACCTTATTGTTATAGTTACTTAATTAATCACATCAAAATTAATCGTTTGACTAAAATTAAAGACTTGGGAGTGATCTTCGATCAGGAATTATCTTTTTCATGTCATATCGTGTCCAAGGTCGATGATGCAATGAAGGCTTACGGTTTTATACTTCGCAACTGTAAATCGTTTACTAATGTCGCGTCGCTCATTATTTTGTATTTTTCGTACGTTAGAAATAAACTAGAATACTGCTCTACTGTTTGGAATCCATTCTATTTATGCCATAGAGAGTTACTTGAAAAACCGCAAAGAAAATTTCTCAAATATTTATGTTTTAAGATAGATAATGCTTATCCTGAAAGAGGTACACCATATAGGCAACTGACTGATAGATTTGGATTTCAAAGTTTAGATTTGAGGAGAAAATTAAACTCAGTCACTTTCCTCTATAAGTTATTAAATGGTCAAATTGATTGTCCTGAGCTGCTGAGTAAAATTGATTTTCATGTTCCTAGGCATAATTCTAGAAATACTGATACTTTTTATTGTTTGCGAAGAAGAACTAATCTTTTATTTAAGTCACCTATATATAATATGTGCAACTTATTTAATATGGTATCGCATCTCTGTGATATAAATCATACCAGCTTAAAATCTATTTTATTAATCGTATTCACGTTATTCCTAAGGTACTCTAATGAATTTCATGTGTTTATCGATGTGTTTTTGTTTGAGAAAAGAAAGCTTTATAGTATTAAATGACTGTTTGAAATAGTCGTCAGTACGACATAAAAGACAATTTTTTACATTTCTTTGACCACTATGATAAGAAAGTAGGTATAACCTTATATCGCTGAATTCAACTTTAGAAGTCGAAGAACTATTTATACTATAAAATATAGAATGCCCTATTAAAAAAAAAGTCGGTAATGTTATAGGTCTCTCCAGGGTGATTCATTAACAATGGGAAAGTCGAAAGCTGAAGATACTACACGAGAAATGGTGACCATTGGCGCAAACATGCCTTATCCGAAAGTTGATAATTTCAGAAATACAGGGTGTTGAAAGTTAAAATTTTAAATCGTTTTTTTGCTATTATTCTGAAAATATGTAGGTTAGGAAGTTGAAAATGTGTGAAACTATATTTTTTTAGGCGACGTATAAGATGCGTGTTGTAATTTCAGTATTGCTCATACAGGGCGCCACTTACGACCATTTTTACCGAAAATTTAGTTAATAACTTTTTACCCTGTATATTTAACATAAAACTTGATTCAAAACCTGAAAAAGCTATCATTTTTCCATTAATTATGTACTCTTGTTTTATTTCGGTATCTCGATCCGTTTTCGAGAAAAATCGATTTAACGAACACTATGTTTTATGAGAAATTAAAAGCGAAACAAACCAAGTATTTCTTCGTGTTATTACAACCATTAACAATAAAACAAATGAAATTCGTAATAATGATTTCAAGTCAGTATTCGAAGAATTTATCTATACCGTTGACACTGATACACTTTACACGTTTTCTGAGAGATCTTCGAGTTTGAAACAACATATTGGGATTGCGTCCGATTTCGTTGGCAGCGATTTGTATTCTTTGCCACAACTCTTCACACGAGATTCTTTGTAAACCATATCTTTCATTCGAGACCAAATAGAAAAATCAAGAGGATCGAAGTCCGGACTTCTGGATGGCCAAGCAAAAATGCGTACATGGCCAATCCAGTCATTTGGAAAAACTGCATCTAAATATGCACGCACTGGCCAAGAAAAATGCGGTGGAGCTCCGTCGTGCATGAACCACATGTCTCTTCTTAAATAAAGTGGAACTTCTTCCAGTCGTGGAAGCATTATTACTTGGCCACCCAGAAGTCCGGACGACAATCCTCTTCATTTTTCTATTTGGAAGAATCTATTGGTTCGTGTGAAGAGTTGTAGCAAATAGTACAAATCGCTGCCAGCGAAGTCAAACGCAATCCCAATATGCTGTTTCAAACTCGAAGATCTCTCAGAAAACGTTGTGTAAAGTGTGTAAATGTCAACGGTGGATTCTTCGAACACTGACTTTAAATCATTATTACGAATTTAATTTGTTTTATTGTTAATTGTTGTAATAACACGAAGAAACACTTGGTTTGTTTCGCTATTACTTTCTCGTATTATCAAAACATAGTGTTCGTTAAATCGATTTTTCTCGAAAACGGATCGAGATACCCAAATGAAACAAGAATACACAATTAATGGAAAAATGATTGCTTTCTCAGGTTTTGAATCAAGTTTCATGTTAGACATACAGGGTAAAAAGTTATTAACTAAGTTTTCGGTAAAATTGGTCGTAAGTGGCGCCCTCTATGAGCAATGCTGAAAATACAACACGCATCTTATTCGTCGCCTAAAAAATATAGTTTCACACATTTTCAAGTTCCTAACCTACATATTTTCAGAATAATCGTAAAAAAACGATTTAAAATTTTAACTTTCAACACCCTGTATTTCCGAAACTATCAACTTTCGGATAAGGCATGTTTGCGCCAATAGTCACAATTTCACGTGTAGTATCTTCAGCTTTCGATTTTCCCATTGTTAATTAATCACCCTGTATAAAGGTAATAGAAAAACTTCCTAGAGTATGTACTTATAATAATGTTACTATTTATTGCAATAAATAACACAAATGTGTAAAACCGATATGTTGGAAGGAAAAACAAGAAATGTAATAACACCAGCTGGTTTCATTTGTAAAATAAACATGAATGAATAAGTTTGTATCTCCGAACGTTAGGATTCGATCCGCGTCTGCTTTCATACATATTGACAGGCCAGAAACCCTTATATCGATGACATTTGGATTCTATTTGTGTAAAACATGAAATCTGGCCCTTCTCATAACACTTTTGATGTGCGTTTTGAACGTGACTTACTTGAGTCCCAAATAAATTTTATATTTTAAAGTAATGGATTCCACCCTAGTCGTTTATATTGAAATGCATTATTAATAACTTCTGAAAACATAAATATCAAAAAAAAAACCGCTGAAATAATTCACACAACTGCGGAACATTATCCTTCTTTCTTCAATATTGTTATTCAAGAAATATATCATATTTAAAATAAATCAATTTATTAAATTTCAATATTCAAAACAGAAATGATATACTCCAATAAATTCAATTCAACATACAATTTTAGACTGAAACGTACCTATATTTTACTTTACTCTATTAATTATAAAAATTTCCTAAAAAATTTTATCAAATGGACTAATAATAATAATAATAAATTGTCTTTATTTCCAAACAAGAAATATTTATTACATAGTGTCAATAAATAGGGGGAAGTGTCATTTTAACTGCCTTTCAACTTAACCCTAATAAAAAAAGTAAATTTAAATACAATGAAATGTGAATAGAAGAGCGTGCGTAATACATTCTGAATTTAATGACTAAACATTTTCACGCAAAACCAAACTAAGACTAAGTATATCAACTATGTCGAAACAGTGGACAATAATTACAAAAATAATAAACAGTAGACCATAATTACAAAAATAATATTAGAGAAATGAGCCAAATAGGTATCATCAAGATTAACGTTCATCAAGCAATAATTTCTTTTTAAAGTTAATTAAGGAAAAATTATTAAACTCGGCCTGCAAATTGTTGTATTCCTTAGGTGCAATATAAGAGAAACTCCTAGTGTACAGAGCAGTGGCGCATGGCGTGGCGAGAAATTTCGAGCAAATGGGAATAACGAATACTTACTTAAGACTTTATAAATATTACACATTGAGTGTAATTTACGAAGTTTATCAAGCTTCAAATGATTAGAGTTGTGAATCAAGTTAGTAAGACCACTATCAATTTTTTTGTACCAAAAGCGAATCTGAAGTAACAATTCTGAATTCTCTGTAAACGTGTCGAATCAATCTTTAAAAGTGCGGGTTCATAAACAGTATTGCAGTATGAGATTTTTGAGATTATTAAAGCATTACAGAGGTTTAGTTTTAATTCCGAGTTCATTAGGACTCGATTAGGTTACAGCTGTATTAAAATTCTGTAAGATACTTGACATAAATAGTTTATATTCTTGGAAAACCTCAAACTTTCATCAAACTATAGACCTAAGTTTTTCAATTCACTACCAATTTTTATAGACTCATTTGCTATTTTAATGTCTAGAGATTCTTTTATTAAATTTCTTGTAATTCTGGGACTAAAAAGGATGATATTAGATTTCTTAGGATTTAATTTTAATTTATAAGCAACTGAAATATTTAGTAATGAATTTAAATCGTTGTTGATTGCTTCGTTAGCGAACTGTAAGTCTTCAATAAAAAAGTTGAAGTATACTTGAGAATCATCAGCGTAATGATGAATATTATTTATATTTAAAACCTGATTGAAATCCGAGATGTAAATAGAAAATAATAAGGGGCTAAGTATGGAACCTAATTATGGATTGAGGTACGCCAAAATTTATTGGTAAGGCGTCTGACACCTTTGAGTCAGAAATTACTTTTTAATTACGATCATGCAAGAAACTATTGATTGGAGACGCGGGTGAATTATCAAATCCATAAAATTTTAACTTACTGATGAGAATATCGTGATCCAAGGTATCAAACGTCTTACTATAATCCAACAAAACAAGACAAGTCACTCTTCCCTCATCAGTAGCCTTCACAAAATCGTCTGTTATATGTAATAATAATGCAGTAGTAGTATTGTGACATAAAGCCAGACTGGGAATCTGGAATAATATTATTACCAAATATATACTTTGATATGTGATTTTTCAAAACTAACTCACAAATTTTAGACAGTGTAGAAAGTACCTATGCTAATAGGGCGAAGATGACCTAACTCAGTCGGATTACTATTTTTTGGTAATGGAATTATGTTAGTAGACTTCCAAGCACTAGGAAAAGTAGTAGTAGTAGTATAGTTGTGTTAATTATATGCGTAATATGTTCTAATAATAAATCATTAATCAACTTTATCATAGTAATTGATATCATATCATAGCCGATGGAGTGAAACCGAAGTGAAGGAAAAAGTGCAACCGTTGTTAAAGGTGGACTCTGTATATTTATTAAGTAACGAAGTTTGTTCTATAGTAGGAGTTGGTGGTGAAATATTATTAAAATATATATTTATAGCATTTGCATCTTTCAAGTTTTCCGGTAGATACTGTGCTTAGGAATTACTAATTATATCTAAGGATCTTAGGGAATTCCATACGGATTTGCTGTCCTTATTTTTTAATGTATAATTAAGAAATGTTTTTTTTTTCTCATTACACACTGCAGTAGTGATATAATCAAATCCTTATAGAACTCCCAATCTGGGTTCGAGCGAGTACTTTTATATTTCAGAAACGCTTTATCACGTATCTTCATCATTTCTTTTAGGGTATCTGTGAGCCACGGGGCACGTTTTTTTGTAATTTTAACTGTGAGTAAAGGGGCATGAGTATTAAATAGCTGCAGTAAATTCAAATTAAAAAAATTAATCATGTCATCCACATTTTGCAAAGTAAAGATATAACTCCAATTAATAAAATATAAATCATTGTAAAATAAATGTTCCTCAAAATTTCTAGTCACGAAATGTTAACAATTTTTCGCGAGTTTTAAGTTTTATAGAAGTTACAACACATGAAACCAGAAAATGGTCTGAAACACCAAAAACATCCCTAACATTCAAGGACCCTATGATATCTAAATTTGAAATAACTAATATGTCTAATAAGGAAGATGAGTGGGGAGTAACTTTTGTAGGTTCATTAACAAGCTGTTCCAAATTGTAGGATTCTAAAAGAGATATGAGAGAGTGAAGTTTAAATGTTTGCAACGGCACCAAAAATTTAGACTATTTCTGCTGCTACAACTCGCATTACCGCTTACTAGCATAATGTACAGGGTGGTCCGAATTTTATTCAGGAAACTCCGAGGACAGATAGATTTCATTAAAATAATAGGAGTTTGCCTTATAAGCATAAGGCTGGAACGTCCTAGACTCTAGGACGTTCCAGCCTGTATCTCTAGGACCTAGAGATACAGAGTGTTGAAGTTGATAAAAATAGATTTTTTATTTGTATCTCCGGAATCTATTTACCGATCTCAATAAAATTTGGAACAGATAATGTTCGATAGTAGACCTTGCATTCCCTAAAATATGAGCTGTAAAGGTTCAACCAGTGATGTACAACTGGACAGGGGTCACCCCCTTTTTATAAAAAAAACCTACGCCACAGTATTTTTTTACAAGTTATTGTAACGGATTTATATGTATGCACTAAATACGTAAAAAGGTATCTTCATTTTTTTCCCTAAGATTCACCATTTTCAAGTTATTCATACCAATACAATCCACTTAGGCAAACACTTCAAACCATAATGTTACAAGAATATTTATCTTTATGCTTAAAAGTAAGTGCAATTTGTAAGCACATTTCAAAGCAAAATTCTTTCCACATCACCTGTGAAGTAATGTTCCTGGTGTGTTTTAGTTTCCCCTGAAGGCCTAATCTTTACAAATAAGAACAATTTAAATCAAAATAATAATAAAAATACATTTACCAAGCAACAACAACTAAACAAGAAACAATATTAACATTACGTATTTACAGCAATTGTTCAAAATGCGAACCACCCACATGGATACATTTCTGACATCTTCTATTAATGGAACTAATTGAAGCTAATATCATGTGGTGGTTTTCTTTTAATTCATTACACCCGTCTTCTATTCACTGCAGTAGTGGTCTAGCATCTATTGGAGTACCCAGAGTAAACTTTACTTTTCCGATAGGTAACCCCAAACATAGAAGTCCAGGGGCGATCTGGCTGGCCAAGACACTGGGCTCTGCACCATTATGCATTGGCATTTGATCTTCTACCTATCTATCACCCCATATAATTTTCATTAAGCCATTCTTGTATTATTCTCCTAAAATGCGCAGGAGCACCATCCATTTGTATCCAGTTATTTTGTCGTATGGAACATCCTCTAAATTCATATAAGTAGATGGTTTTCTAGAAAGTTAGGAAATGACTGGGAATTTAGATGAGGTGGCAAGAAGAAAGGTCCACAATACTTATTCCGAGCCATACTTTCACAGAAAATTCGTGTTGAAAAGATCTTGTCCGAATTTCATGAGGATTTTCTTGTGATCAAATACGCAGATTGTGAAAATTCACTACCCCTCGCCTAGTGAACGTAGCCTCATCGGTCCAAAGTATTTCTAGTAAAAATTCTAACAACCACTGATAAAAATTCAGGCATCTTTCTGCATCTTCCGGAAGTAAATTTTGCACAGATTGTAAATGGTTCTGATTTCTGCTATCCTTATCTAGAACTTTTCAGATTTTCGATTTACTCACCCCAAGTTGCCGAGACGTTCTTCATGTACTTAGCTGAGGATCGTCGTTAACTGTTCTTAAAATTTCATTTATGTGCCTTACATTGGCTCTGTCGTGATTTTCCAAATATCGTTTTAATCCAAAAAAATGAAAGCGACGAGTGTAAAGAATTTTGTTGATGTGCTTACAAATTGCACTTACTTTTAAGCATAAACATAAATATTCTTGTAATATTATGGTTAGAAGTGTCTGCCACAAGGGGATTGTATTGCTACGAATAACTTGAGAAAAAAATTCAAGTTACCATTTTTACGTATTTTGTGCATTAGAATAGAAATCCGTTAAAATAGCTTGTAAAAAATACAGTGGTGTAGGTTTTTTTTAAAAAAATGGGGTGACTGTGTCCAGTTGTACACCACTGGTTGAACTTTTAGTGCTCATATTTTATAGAATAGAAGGCCTACTATCATACATTAACTGTACTAAATTTTATTGAAATCGTTTTATAGATTCCGGAGATATAAACAAAAATCAATTTTCTGTAGAATATTACTGTTTATTTATTTGATTGTCACCACAAAGTTTCCGATGTCTAATTATAACAAAATGATTCTGTAGTTAAATTCTTTAAATATTTCGCCACACTAAAATGCAACATAAAACAATAAACAACAATATAAAAAATAAATGATATAAAAATTTTTACCTCAATTCTTTACTGAAATATACTGAAATCTTAAATTGTCTTAATAAACATTTTCTTAGATTATATTTTCTGCAGTATTGTTTTTTACAGTGTAAATCAATCATCTTCCCTCTTCAATCTTTAATTAAAGTAGCACAAATAAAAATAAATTACCCCTTATAGAATCAGAAGCGTGTCCGCACACAACGGTATACAAAATGTTGCAACTGAATGAAAAGGCAAAAAGTATCCATTACTGTACATGTTTTTTCACTCAGTAATGGATTTACGGGTCACTAATGTGGTATAATGTCATCAAGAGTGCACTTGCAAAAAGTCTTTGCGTACAAGGCTACTTGAAAAACAAGTAACGCAAGAATAGGGGTGGAAACAATGGTCCGCCGACCTTCCAACTCGTGTCGAGTACTATAAATAATTCATCTCAAATTTAGGAAGAGAAAAAGTTGCCTGTGTGCCGGGATTTCATTTCGTTTTACATATTTTTTATTGCATGTTTATTCACGACTTTATAAAAATTTTATTAAAACATGACCCTTATTTGCTTATGTTGCTTTGTCTCCTATGTTCTTTTATATCCGCATGTCATCGCATCGCAAAATATATGTGTAAAAAATAAATAAGATCATGTGGTGGTCTAAATATATTTTCTAAATGAACTACAAAATCGGTAGGAATAAAATTATTTCTTTACTTGTGCATGATGATTCACAGCAAATATTGAAAAAATTCAGGGGGTGATTGCATATCAAAAATGTAACAAATTTAAAACAAGCGTGTCAAATTACTAACAGTTTAAAACTTGTAGGATGTTGAAGCAAAATAAAAATGAATATTGTTTGATACCAAACGTTAGATTCTAAGCAGATGAACAAGGAAAACAATCGAGGAAGGATGTGTGGACAATTTTGGCAAAGGATACAAAGTGAAGACTCATTCAAGTATTGGAATTGTGGTGCCGAAGGGAATGTTAGGAATCGTTCTCTTAAAAACCATCCGGCCAAGATCAAGGAAAGTCTAACGAGAAGAGAACTAGTTAACCGCTGCGCGATGGTAACCATGACCACCGTTGTAAAGACTTTACATATTTATTGGCGAACTACGAGGAGCTCACGTATTCAACGTTTTTCAAATGAATTTTGCCAAGTCGAGTTAGATTGACTATACACATTAGAAATTTAACATTTCCTTTGTAATATGTTTTATAAGACTAATCTGTTTAATCTATGTAGATAACATTGTAAACAGATTTTAAATTCAATTTTTTTACTACGAAAATTTCTAGGCGGAGCGGCTCCCCAGAGCTCTCAAGAAGTAGCCCTGACAAAAGTAAATTGAAGACCAGGTTGAAAGAAGTAGAACGTAAAAATCTTTAGTGGGAGAACAATTATTACAAAATAACATAGAAATTTTAAAATCTCTTAATAATTGAACGAAGTAGGAGAACAGAAAAAATGTCTTTTCTGATTTTCTGAAAAACGTAGCTTGAATGAGATTCTGTCAGGAAACAAAGGAAAGATCCAGATTTTGAGTCCATTTTTCAACAGAAAACTTAAAACTTAGATAAATCCATATGGGATAATATTTCTGAAATATCTCCAGCTCTGAACAGTTTCTAGTGACTATTGGTTGTCCAAGTTGTGCAGAATGGCTGGATTAAGAAGAAGATTGGAAACTTTCTACGAAAAGATCTATCAAATTGTATTATCTCGAAAAATAGTTATTCAAGCATTTCTTAGTGACGTCTTTGACGTTCATTTAGTAATAAATAAAATTTTCAACAAAGTCAGAAAGTGATTGTAGTGGACTGAAAGTTGTTCCGATGTGAAACAATAATTTGCATTTGCTGCTTTTGTCTCTAGTAATAAAAGCTCTGTATTGGAATAGCTTGATTGGGATGATTGGTTCTATGTGGAGAAGGAATGTTACGGAAGCTCACCTACCTTATTGATTTGTCAGTTCTTGAATATTTGTTAATTTAACGGACAATTTTCCAGACTATTATATTCGATTAGGTTCGAGATGCTTTTCGAAGGCCGAGAAATTTCTAGAACATGAAAAAGTATAAAAATGGGCATTTTCAATTCTGACAGACAGTAGGTAGGTATGTGCTCTGAAAATGAACGTGCGAGATGGAAAAGTTAGTAGACAGTTATTGTTGTTGTTGACATTTTGTCGTTTTTAAATTTTGAAGTTAAATAATAGCCAATCAGGGTATCGAATATTTAAAATTAACCAATCGCAACGTCTAGTTTCAAAACACAGCTAAAAGAAGACGTTATAATTCGAATATAAAAATATAATTTCGAACGACATAATTTGTTGATATCCACGTTAAATTCCTGGCAGCAGTTAGTGTAATAGACAAGGAAGTCATCCTTTGCTTTAAAATATCTGAAAAACTAAGTAAAGAATGTTGTAATATTCAACAGTTAAAAGATTTATATGCGTTATGCATCTTAGTGCAGTCACTTAATATATGGCATCCTAATAATAATAATTAATTATTCAATCAATTCAAACAAATCTGACGTCATACAAAAATGAATAATTAAGAAAATATATACAAAATAATTTAAAAAATGAAGAAAAAAATTCGACTTAACTTACCTTAGTCAAAAAATGCTTCATTTCAAAATTACGGGGTGCTAAATGCTCACTTTTAAAATGGTTTTCGATTATCTTTGCACTGACAAAATCCGAATTGGATTGGACGGAATTTGATATACGTTATAAGGATCTGACAACCAATACAAAAAAAAATAAGGAAGTACAAAGGGCCCTCCCTAAAATTCCATCAGACTCCAGAATCCCCGCATTCTTGTATGTGGATTTTTCTAGTGTTATATTCAAACATTTTAATTTTAGGACAACTTTACAGTTAAATAGGCTCTTGTATCAATTATTCCATTATAAATGATTGGGCAGAATGAAATATTAATTTTCGTTAGTTTGTTTCATGATATAATGACACAAATTCAAATAAAGTCGCCTTGCTTTCACGATAAATGGAGGTTTAAGACAATTGTCAAAGCGATTGGGAGAAATGTCGGTTTAGTTGTGAATATGGAGCGTTGATCAAATATCCAACGTTCTTTTGCAGTTAAAATTTATTTTAAAAATAACAATTCAATTGTAACCACCCACCTTCTATTTCGTCACTTTGATTTAAATCCACGAGATCCAATTGGAGCAATTTTTATTAAAACACACTATCCAAGACACTTCTGACCGAAATTAAAAAAATATTTTTTAACCTTCAGATTTACAATACAACCGCAATACTCAATTTCAAATTTCATTATTTCTCACCTTCAAAGTGCTTCCACAAGAAATTAATGTAATGCGCGTAAACTCAATCAAGTAAATCTCCATTAAATTTTTGATAAGTCATGTACATGCTTCTAAATTCCTGTACCTCTTTGGTACAACTTAATACATCCTTTCAGATCTAAAATCCTAAAGAAATTCTTGTACATCCTTAAAAAAATCATAGTATATCTTCATAAGTGTACAACATAAATCCCATATATGTCCCCCTCGTCTTAAACGAAGCATCTTAGTTGTTGAAGTAAGTTGACTTAATTTGCATTATTTTCTCAGGAATCTGTGGTAGCTGTATGATCATTGTTTTCTGGGACACCCGACATCCTATATAATAAACTTAAGGAGATTGACAATTTAATTTCAAAGCATTTCTTCTAGAAGAATATAATAACTGGGACTGTTGTCGTAAGTACGATACCAGAGACAAACCATTTAATATTCCAGTACCCAATATTACATAAAATCATAGCACACAGATCTCATATATTTTTGGACCCTAGTCTGCTTAATGAATATAACTATTATAAAAAAATAATTCTAGATGTTTATTTTCGTGGAAACTAAATTGGTATCTAATCTAATATACAGCGTGGTAAAAAAGTTCTGCATAAAATTCATATTTTCGTTAAACAATTTATTTTTCGAAAAACGGTGAGACCCGTCGATTTTTATTTGATCAAGGGCACCTTGTTATGTGGAAAATTTTTTTTTTCGATAATCCACTTACGGCAGCGATGACATCATTTTTTTTTAATGACAACGCATATTTTTTTCGTTCGAAATTGATGACAGTGATAATTATCTAAACAACGGCAACGGTGTGAAAATTTCGATGTCTTACATAACAATTTTTTTTAGAAAAATGCACCTTAAGTTCTTATAAGTGATAATTGTCTACTTACACTATTAATGGCTCCGAAAAGGACAAAGTTGACAAAATTACATTTCAAACGAGTAAAATTACACTAATGTTTGTGTAAGTCTAGCGAAATTGTTCGAATTGCCCACCCTGTACCATTTGGCATTGTCCTAAGCGTGTGTAAACGCCGTCTACACTTCGTTCAAGCATTCCCGGGTCGATTTGATTTATTTCAAAACGAATACGGTTTTTAAGTTCTTCCAAATCACCTGGTCTGTTTGTGTACACACGCGATTTCAAATAGCCCCACAAAAAAAAGTCTAGAGGTGTTAAATCAGGCGAACGCGGAGGCCACTCGATTGTTCCGCGTCGCCCGATCCACCGGCCAGTAAACGTGTTATTCAAGTACTCCCGTACTTGCACTCCATAATGGGGCGGTGCACCATCCTGCTGAAACCAAATTCTTTCCTCAGGAATATCAGGATCCTCGTTGTTCGGGAATAACTCTGCTAAGCTTGGGACCAAATCGAACCGCAGGAAATCCAAATAGCGAGCAGCAGTTAAATTTTCCTCGAAAAAATACGGGCCTAAAATACGACGCCCTATTATTCCCGCCCAAACGTTCACCTTTCGGGGGTGCTGATGATCTACTTCTTGCACCCAGTGCGGGTTTTCCTGAGACCAATACCGGCAGTTATGTCGATGCACCGATCCATTAAGATAAAAAGTAGCCTCGTCAGAAAAAATTATGTTCTTGAGGAAGTCGGGGTCTCCGTTACATCGATGCATTAAATCTTCACAAAAGTGGAGACGGCGGTCTGGGTCGTCCTCAGTCAATGCATGTATCAAGTGACCCTTATAGGGGTGAAATTTCTCTTTTTTGAGAAAGTTCACCACAGTTACATGTGAAATATCATTGTTCAATGCAATCGACCTTGTACTAGAATGAGGGTTGTCCTGGAGCTCCACCAGGATATTCAATCTAGTTTCATCATCTACTCTAGGACGACCCGCACGAGGAGCATCTTTCACACTACCAGTTTCCTCAAACCTTGCCAGTACCCTACTAACCGTAGATTGCGTAATTGGTGGTCTGTCAGGGTACGTTGCATTAAATAATTGGCAAGCTTCTTGATGGGTTCGTAACTTATCGCCGAAACCAATCATCCTCAAAATATCAATTCTTTCGCGTTCACTAAGTTTTGCCATTTCGAATTAAACGATTTCACCAAAGAATGTTAAATCGGTACTGATTTTTAGTCTTCAATATTTCAGGTAATCTACTCCTTTCAAGTAAACATTTCTTTGGATCTTTTTTTTTTGGGGAATTTATCGGCAAACTCGAAGACAAAAAGTCGACCTTAATTTGCTACATACTATTTGGATTTTGTGCGGTTGAACTTGGTTCTAAATTTTGCAGTTTAATCAGGATCCTGACAATATCTGATGAATAATTCCGCAAATATTACATAACACCAGTTGCAACTTAAGTTATCTGAAATGCTTTCTGCCGAATAAATTTTTTTCTAAGGCATTTGATCCGTAAACAGCAAATTATTGCATTCAAGAACTTAAGGTGCATTTTTCTAAAAAAAATTGTTATGTAAGACATCGAAATTTTCACACCGTTGTTTAGATAATTATCACTGTCATCAATTTCGAACGAAAAAAATATGCGTTGTCATTTAAACAAAAATTATGTCATCGCTACCGTAAGTGGATTATCGAACAAAAAATTTTGCCACATAACAAGGTGCCCTGGATCAAATAAAAATCGATGGGTCTCACCGTTTTTCGAAAAAAAAAATTGTTTAACGAAAATATGAATTTTATGCAGAACTTTTTTACCACGCTGTATACAGGCATATTTTATGACATTTATACTTACTGATAGGTATAGGCGAGTACATAATCACCTCAAAAAAAAAAATCCTGAACAAAAATGTTTGTGATATACATGATGATTTTTTAATTTTCACTAAAATTTGTTTTAGCCATAACTTTCGAAACATCTAAGAAAATTAATTTTTCAAATACATCACTGAAGGCCAACAGAATCGTATTGGAAAATATACTATTCTTTTTGGACCCTACGAAAAATTCTACTATTCCATGCAGCATACTGAAAGTACATAACAGTAGTCATGGTAGATGAAATAAGACGTCCTAATTCAAAAGCTTTCGGTGATCACTAAACTCTATTAGAAGTATGGACCGTAATTCCAGGTTCAAAAAATTCAACCAAATAAATTCTTTGCGCTCATGCAAAATCTGTAAATGTAGAGAATGCGTAAACTGTACGCAATATTAACCTGTGTGAAAAGCGAAATCGTAGCCCGGAATCAACATCAGTGATGCTAACACATAAATGCGAGAACAAAATATCCCTGGCCCATTATTAAAAGCAAAAGAGCAAAATTGATAGCACAGTTTTGAATTTCAAATATATTTTTATAAAATTTCTCTGTTGACAGTTTATTTAATTTCAAAAAAACAAAAACAATTTTTAGTTTTGCATGTACCTAATTTCTGCAATTTTGCTAACATAAACAATGAATAATGAAGCTAACAAAACACCAGCTATTAGGACCTATATTCTAAGTTATGAGTCCTACAATTCTAAGTCACCTATTAAAATCATTGTTCTATATTGAAGACATGAATAAATAAGGATGAATTGAGAAATTATATATATATATATAATATTGTCATTTAGCTGCCTTACACTGTAGTATAACAACCCCGGGTTGGATCGAAAAAAATAAACGTAGTTGTGGCCAAAAATATGTGATCGTCATAAGGAATACCTACGTTGTATACATCTATTTCTAATTGACCGGAAGGCGCTGGCTACTAACTTTAAAGAGGGGAAGTATGGTTTAATTTTATAAAACAAAAGCAGAGTAAATACTCCTAACTTTATTATTTACATACAGCTGTCTTCAAATTAAACATGTGACAATTAGAAAGAACAGCAAAAACATTAACAACCATTTAACATAAAAGGAGAGTGCCAGGCTCACCTAGAGCTCGTGTGGGAAAAGAGCATGGCAGAGAAACCCACGATCGTTGCTCTAACTACCCAAACATAAATACAAAACAACCGCTAACAAAAGGCATAAATTAATATCCTTTACTAATGATAAATAAGACCTGAATTATTTAATGTGTCACTAAATGTCACCTCACTCGAATTAGACATACACATTTCCAAGTAAAACTGAAGAGGTTTGGTGTTAGTTAGCCGGCAGGGCCGGAAGGTACTGGAGTCCGATACGGGAGATAATCCAGCTATGAGTTGAGATTTTGGAAGATCTGTTTTAGCAGTTCTTTTTTTGTATTTAATTATTCTTTTTTTTTCAGATTCGTGCCTCAAGGGCGAAAATGTTAATAAATTCAACAAGGCTCTTATATGCGTATGACATAAAGTGAGCACAAGAAACGCTTTACTATTTGTTTTTGGAACAATGTAATCATGATAAAACAAGTTAAATATGAAACAAAGGAGTTGTTATTGCAATATCTGGGCAGTCACGACAATATATATATTTTAACATGTAATAAATAATGAGCAATCGCTAATAATAATTGTAACAATTTTACCTTAGAAAAATATATGCCCTTGAGCATAAAGCAATGGAAGCTAAACATACAAAGAATTATTATCATTGAACATCTGTAACCATCATAATCATAAGATTACATAGAACAATTAACAACAAAGTACTTAAAGAATATTACCTGCTAATTAATACCGGTTAAACACTTTTAATTTTTCACTATTTTGCCTCACTGCCCGCCGATCGTCTTGCTCCCATCTCCACACTGTTCACACTTCAACTATTTTAGGCTTCCTTCCAGAATTCCCCACCTAGCGCTTGTTTTTGTGCTTCCTTCTACCAACTGTCAATATTACGTTTTCATTATTATTATTCAACACCCATGTAACAGGTGACGTCGAAGTTGATACGATAAGTATGGTTTTGCACAACACTATCATGCCATCATGAAATAATTAGTGCATCCAGTGCATAATAGTATCCCTGAATACTTCCTATAATAAAAAAATCTTGCCTTACTCCCTAACAAGCGAAAATATAGAACTAGGGATAAATACGAGTATATTCGCTGGATTAGCATCATTAAATCAATATCAAGAATCAACGTCACCAAACAATTCAACATGTGCAAAATGTGGTTATCCCAGGAAAATCAATTTGATAGTTCTGGCTTAAAGAATATAACATTTCTACCACACACATACAATTTCAGCTAAGTGTGATTTATAATTTTCATAGCCAGGTCATGTTTAGACCGTTTCTCAAAAAAATGAAATGCCAAAATTACATAACTAGGATAGTGCAAATATTTTTTAATTTGTGTACTTTCTACCCCAATCAATGGTAACTTCCAGCAAAATTGTAACTATTCTTAAAAAATGTTAAGAATATTTTATGTAATAGGGGTTTAGTTTTAGCACGCCACTGGGGTTATATGTGGAGCTGAAATATTATGTTAACAGAGGGTCAGTTACATACAAAAATATTTTCTTTAATCTTTATAACAAAGTATACTTGGCCTTATGGCCAATTATCATAATTTCATATCAAAATTATCTGATAACATTCGTGTTCCTTAATTTAAACATACACTGTATAACTTTTCATACAGAACTTCACTTTGGAAATGATCCTATTATCAAAGTTGTACTATATAGGCTACTTTTTTTATAAAGTGGTAGATATGTATCTCAAATCAATATATAAGTACTTTGTATCTTAGTTTTTTTAAATTGTTTAATAAAATTTAAAACTATTTGTATTCAACTGAAATACAAGCAATGTTTTTGAAACACTGTTTTATAAATTTAATCCAACTTGTTTAGAATTATACTAGAAGCTCCATCTATCTTATAATAGCTGTAACACTTTCAGAATAATTGTCATTTACTATATAATATTTTTTTAATTCAAAATTTTAATCATGTTTGTCTTGATTGTAATATAACAATAAAGAAATGTAAAAAGTTAAACACAAGATTTCAGAAAGACCTACCATAAATTCCAAGGGTGGTGTTAATTAGAGATTTAATTTGAGAAATATCGGTGAAGTAATTATAGCTAACATGAACACATTTTTTAAGACACTGCCGGCAGAAAACATTAGTTTAAGCTAAGCGTCAGTTCTTAAACATCGTTAAAATAATACCAGAAATTTCTGCCAGCGATGATCACCAGCAGAATTCTTTAAAATCGTTGTTTAACCTACTGCTCTTCATATGAATTAAAGCACCTAACTAGCATTCTTTATAACTTGCTAAAGAACTAATTAAGTAAACGTCGCTTGTCTTATGATTTATCAATTATTAAAAATAAACATTACAGAAAATCATCCACAGTAATTATATAATACAATTTTTGAAAGAGGTGTTTTAATATTAACATCTGCCTATTACTGTAAGTAATTATATATATACAGGGTGTTCCTAGGTTAAATTAAATAAAGTTCAATAGAACTAGAGGCCAATCCCGACTCCATACGAAGATATAACAGTTTGAAGATGAACCCTTCACATTTTTTTTTATTTCTTTTAAAAATTACGTATACATTTTTGGCTATTGGAGAATTATATTTATATATAAGGTCACAAAAAATATTTCCAAGAGACAATAAAGTCTCTGAAAAAGTAGATTTCACGCTTTCTGTGTAAGAAAAGCTTCACTAGTATCACAAAAACCGGATAGTCGATTCTCAGAATAGCTCTAGATGTAGGTAGTTATAAATATTGGCCCCATCAACAAATAATGACTGACAGTGAAAGTTATTGGCCGAGAAACATGTTTTAGTGGTCAGTTAAGCTATTAATTTTGTTTCGAGTGTTTTGTCACTCAAAACCATAAATTTACAAAACTTCGCTATCAACCGATTATTAAAACAGTTTGTCTACGTCATCAATCCGCTATAAAAGCTGAGCTCCGAGATTATATAGTGTACAGTTTTTGAGTATTTAATCTATGGCGTACAGCTTTGTAAGAAGAATCTAAATCAAATGAAGAGGCGTTAAATGTAAAGTAACGTTTCTTCGTTTGAATTACATTCTTCTAACAAAGCTTTAGTTCTCTCATATTTCCTAAAAAGAAAAAGGTTTGGCGATCGGGTTTAAATGTAAATACTTATATAACTTTTATTAAGTACAGTATTTTTTCGTGAAACAGATTATTTTAACATCAGCTCTCACTTAACTTAAAGTTATCGAAAACACTGCAGTTATGCATTTAATAATATTTTTTTTAAACAAGTCGAATTTGTAAAGTATATTTCCCGGCAGTTTTCATAATTAAATATTGAACCACAGATAAAATAATTATAGAACTATACAGGCTGTTACAAATTCGCTTCTCACTACAGTAATCTCGGAAACGGTAAGAGCTACGAGGTAGCTTAAATGGGGGTAAAGTTGTGTAATCAGGCGACCAACATTATGTCTCTAAAAAATCAAGGCTAACATGATTAGTTTTCGAAGTATTAGAAAAAAACCGAAATTTTGGAAATCCGTTCTTGTTTCATTTAAACCTTTTTTGGAAATCCGTTCTTGTTTCATTTAAACCTTCTTTGAGGTAATATTGAAAAAAGAAGAACACACATGTAACGTTTTGTCTCTCCAGGACAATCACAACTTCATTTTTTTAAATACGACCCTGGAAATTTTATTACATTTTTTGCAATCCTTCCTGACCCCCAGTACTATACTGCCTCAGCTCGAGATTTAGACGTTTTGTCTGTAAAGATTCATCTGCAATGTATTGGTTCCAAATTTATCTAATTTTTTTTAAAGATTTCTATGTTTCTTGAATTATCGTACACTCCAAGTGTCGTTAGACTTTGTGAATTCCACCTAATTATTTAAACTATTACCACCTCACGTTACAATAAAATATTATTAGATTTTTAATCCCGTGCTCATAATAATTTCTAAGTTTCTCAAGTGGTCAAAATTCAAACAAATTTCGATCTAATTTATTTAAGGATATTCATACAAATACATCTGGCATGCTCTTTCACAGCTACTGTTACAGGTATAATAAATTCCAATCTTATGCTTATTTTCATTTTCAACATTTGCCAAAACGGAAGCGTTTTTGAACATTTACTGTAATTTTTTAAAGTATAATATTTATTTGGATTTTTAGTTGTTCATATGAATTTTTAAGAATTAATTTGTCATAATGAAATTAAAATTGTAGTAATGTTTTAATTTTGACGCAACAACTTATCGAATTATGTATGACTAGGTGATGGACATCAAAATTCTAATGTTTTATTGTAACGTGTGATGCTAATAGTTAAATAACTAGATGGATTTCACAGGGTATAACGACACTTACAGTATACGATAATTCAATAAACATAGAAATCTAAATAAAAAATTTAGAGAAATTTGAAACGAATACACTGAAGATGAATTTATCGAGACAAAACGTCTAAATCTGGTTCGGGCCAAGGCAGTACAGTATTGAAGATCATGAAGGTTTGTTAAAAATGTAATAAAACTTCCAGGTCCGCATTTAAAAAATAAAGTTGATGATGGTCCTGGAAAGACGAAACGTTACATATAAAAATTGATCATGCCATTCGATAGAGGAGAAAATGTTGCCATGAGAAAGTGTTCTTCTTTTTTCAATATCACTTCAAACAAGGCTATTATAAAACAAAAACGAATTCCCAAAATTTCGATTTTTTTTTTTTTTTCAAATATTTCGAAAACTAATCATGTTAGCCTTGATTTTTTAGAGGCATAATGTTGGTCCTCTGATTACGCAACTTTACTCCCATTTAGGCTACTTCGTGTCTCTTACCGTTTCCGAGATCCCTGTAGTGAGAAGCGAATTTGTAACAGCCTGTATAGACTAATTATAAGTGGCTTACACAGAATATGGCAATTTACAGTACTATTATCCTTGCTTTTGAAAGTAAAACTCATAAAGGAATGATTTGTCATGGGGAATAACCCCCAAAATTCCCCTCTACTACGCCAATGTCAAACATCAGACATCTGAGAGCGTAACTGGTTGCATATAGAAAAGTGTTAATAAAAAGTGTAGTAAGTAACCTTATTTCTATATTTAATACATAAACAAGGGAAGTAGGTAGTGATTATTATTAATTATTTATTAGGTACTGTTCAATAATATTTTAAAAATCTGGTAGCATCTGTTTTTTCCAAAAGTAAAAAAGCAGTACGTTAGTTTTAAACCAATTTGGTTAGATTCTTGATTTCTCTCTAAGTTTTGTATAAATAAACTAGTACATATTTCATAAAAGTTTTCCTTTACAGTATTTTTCGATATCTTTCCATGTGAACTTTTGAAATATAATTTATTATTTTATTTAATTTCGCTTTTGATGTTATTTGAATCATTTTTCGTAACGATGCAAAAACGAGAGTTCGTCTTGATGAAAACTGTTTTCCTACAAAACATCCTGATACAGATATTACAGATGTCATTCCTGGATTTTATGTTATGACTGAACACAATTATACATAGAGACGACATTCACCAGAGCACAAAATAAAAAATGAGGAAATTATAATGCATTTTCCTGAAATAATAAATCTTCCAATTACAATTTTTGAAGAAAATGTAACTAACGTATCTGTTATTTACGCCATTAGTTTGAGAGGAGACTTCATTTTTTCACCTTGAATGCCTTTTTTATTTATGCGCTATGCACATAAAATTTTGTTTTAATATCTTCATAAAGGTATTCAGCGAATGTTTAAACATGTTTTTTTATAATAACGTCCTTTATCTCAAAAACGCTCTCTCACTTTTAACACATTGGTGTGTAGATGAACTGTAATTTTCATTACATTCCGCAATAAGTACATATAACCACTGTAATTTTGATGTTTCCTACATACCCTTAGAGACATCTAGTGTCAGGTAGATACTTTAAAATGGCAGCGCGTAAATCGTAACTGACATTTCCCACCGAGTCATGTCATCACACGATTTACCTTCAGATCAGTTAAGTTCTGTTGGTGTAGTTGAGTGTATCAACGGTTTTCCCAGTGCCTTTTTCCAGTGATTATTTTTAAAATATGGCCGATCAAGTAGCTGAAAATGGACATGCAGAGAACGGTGATGTTCCCGAAATCGAGCTAATCATTCGAGTAAGTTTTTTTGTAGATTTAGTACTGGGCGTGCCTGATTTTTGCCACCTACATCATGAAAGAAAGTACGTTGAAGTGTCAAATATTTTGCTAAATAAGTGATAACGCATTAAGCATGAATATCATGATATGAAGTAACAAAAATGTGTTTCTACCTAGAGATAACTCGCTTTTATTCAACATATTTTTTATAGATGATATATATCATATGCATATGACCTTGAGTTACATAGGTGCGATATTAAAAAATAGGTATATTTTATATTTTATGCTAAATAAACAGTCTTACTTTTGTGCTCGTCAGTATTTTTTATTCCTTTGCAACTCGATATTTGTAAAGCACACCAGTCTTCTTTAATTTCCATGTGAAAAAAAAATTACGAACAATTAAAGGTTTATAACATTTCGAGGTGGAGTCAGTTTGAAAGGATCATAGTTTTTGTTATTGTTCAACAAAAGAAAACGTATTTGAGGTTTTTGCAATTTTTGATGTAGTTATTAAAAAATTGTACCTGTCTGGAAGCAAACAATAGATTATGATGGGAACTTTCCACTAGTTTAATACCACTAAATTAGAGAAAACTTTTCTAAAAGTTTTTGCATTTCTATATACCTACCTAGGTACCGCAATTCAGAAGTTGTTAACTCGGATTTTAAAAGTTTTCAGAAAAAATTTTTCACCTTTGTTGGAACTAAAATGGCATTTTACGAAAAAAAAAGCATATTAAATTTGGAGGGTAAAACATTTAATGTAGTTAAAAGGAAATGGCTAAGACCTTTTGCATTAATTTAACAGTTACCATATTTTTATTGCTCTTTTATGATAGAATGTCCCAGGTACATATATATTTAATATTTTTTTATTCATTATGTTTATATAAAGTTTTAATTGCCGTTGCTGTTAAAAAATACGGCAAAGTATATGTATAGGTAGGTACTTACTACTTACAAAGTGACCAGATATATTTTTTCAAGTTTTAAGTCTCGTTTTAAGTAATCCTAAAACAAAATGCCACTTGTTTCGTAAACGTAGATGTTTAGATCACATAAGTACTTTTTCTATCTCATGCAACTATAAGTAATTTGGTTAGGCTCAAGTAGAGACAATTTAGGTACTAATTGTAAGAGATAAAATTCAGTCTATTAGTTTCTCGACACATTTTGCTATTATTTTCCTACGGTAAATTTTGCGATTTATAAAATCATACTTACATTTAATTAAAATTGTCGTGGATTTGTGAAGCATCAAACACTAATTAAAATTAATTGATATTTATGACAGGTAGAAATTATTTCTTAGTTTTTACTTTCGTGTAAAAACATGACAATTTATAACCCAGTTAGTTACTTGCAGACAATCTCTTCACGATTTTGTTGTACCTAGTAAGTGAGAAAGTCGGATATATGTATAGATACGTTATAGGTATGCCCTAATTTTTTTTGTTCAAAATTTAATATGCAATTAATTCTGGCTACACCTTGAGGTAAATCATAGAACATGTAGGTATTATAAATTATAGCGGTATCAGGTACCAATCCTTCCCAGTAATTATTAAAAAAAATTTATGTGCATACCAGTGGTAAAAACAGATTATCAAGTGAAAACAATATTTAGCGTTTTTCTAACCAAATAGTTTGTAGTGAAACTTATTGCACTCTACAATTTTTAATAAGTGGTTACCTGCTTCTTATATATTTCCCCTAAAGGCTAATTTCTAGCCACAATTACCTTAGATATATTTGTTCTAAAAGCATTTAAAATATAAGTATATTAAGTTTGGCAAATTAATTACGAAATTTAAATACTTTATTACACATATAATGTTATCCGAATCCTAATTAATTCAGATATCAACATCTTTTTCTTTCCTTTTATGCCATATGGCTTATTATTTGGAAGTCAATGTCTTACAGAAATTTTTAGTCACCTACTTTAGTATTGTAAATTACGAATTACGTATTATGTCATGGCCTTCTACTCTGAAAATAAATATTACTTCAAGTGAGTCATGATGGTTTTCAATTAGGTAAATCATATACAAATCTTGTGGGAACATCTGTATAAAGAATGATTCAGTTATTTACTTATAATGGCGGTGTTTTATACAGGGTTCCCTATATTAGACTATGCAGTTTAAAAGTCGAATAAAAACTTTCTGATCAAAGTAAATTAACTTTTTAATGGACTAATATGTAGCTAATTTTATGGGATTTATAACGAAAGTAAATAATAAGTCAANAAAATAATAATAAGTTTCTACGATGAATAGAAGCCGAGATATTGCAAAATTTACAGCGCGTACTTCCCCCACCACCACGCCGCCGGACAGTTTACTTAGCGAGTACCTTCTCTTTAAAGGGCTCGTGAGTCGTTAATTTTCCACATTTGTCAATGCAATTCACGAGAAATCGTAGTTTACGTCGTAAACTTTATTTTGCGAAAAATTCAAGTTTTAATATTTATAAACAATTGCGCTACGATTTTTTAAAAAAAAATTTGTATCTTGGCTCCTGTTGGTCGTAGAGGGTACTTTTTTTTATTTTAAAACTGTATTTTTTTGCCAGCTATCCATTGCATCTATTTTCGGTGAGATAGCATAAATAGCAACAATGTTATTCAATTTGTTTATAAGCGAAAAACGCACGGTTTTTTAATGCACAATTTGAGAATGTTAATGTCAAAAAAACGGAGGTTTTTTTTGTAATAGGTAGCTTAATTGCGTCTTTAAGATTACAATGACGCTTTCAGAATCATGTTTGATTGAAAATTAACGTTTGTACAGAGGCTTAAAGTTCATAACTTTTGGAGCCTCCGCTATAAACAAATAGAATTGTGCGAAAACTATTGCACCTACAGCGCCCACTTTTGGCACACTTTTAAAGTATGAGAAAACTCTCAACTTGTCATAGGTTTTATAAAATTTTAACAATAAATGGGATAGTTATAAACAAATTAAAAAATGGGCACTTTTCTTGTCTTTTTGCAATAACGTTTTTGTTTATTAACCGATTTTAATTTAACCAGTCTCATTTTGTAGATAATTTTACTCCCTATAAGCTGTCTACGAGTCACTTTTCGCTAAAAATTGATGGTTTTCCCTGCAAAGTGAAAAAACTGTTTTCCTTACTTATTTGTTTAAATAGAAAAGTTAGCTAATAAAAGTTTTTGACTCACGAGACGAGAGATGTCTTGTATTATGTTCCTTTAGACAATTTTACAATAATCTAGCGGATAGGACTTTTTTCGAGTAAAAATTTAATTTGCTTGGTCTAGCTACGTTCTGCCATTGAATGGGAAATAGTACTGTTTCTCACTCTGTCATCGATTCTACTAAGGCCTTCTTTAAAGCAGTACTTAAATCAACTGCTCCACCCTGTTCTGGTGGTGAGTTAGAAATAGATCTTATTTCTCTGGTTTTAGCTTGCAACCCTTGCAAGAGGTAGATTGTTCTTTCTCCTTGGACTAAGTAAGTGTATGGTAGGAGAAAAAAATGAAAATAAAAGTATAACATGGCATAAGTACACTTTTTATTAAAATTAGATATATTTGAGGATATGCCCATGGATTTTTACTACAAATTCATATTTTCGTAATTGTTTTTTTGACAGAATACAAATTGATGGAAGAAAATTTTAGGAGTGACTTGAAACACAGCTTGGAACATAAATTATATAAATTTGTGTACTGAGTGTTTATGTGTGGAAAACTTACCATTATTCAGTTGATTAAACTGAACACCTTCGAGATCACCCTATTATAACAAATCATGTAAATTTTGTTCAAATAAAACTTAATATTATATTCAAAAATATTTAAAAACTGTGATTGTTTGTTATTGTGATCCAAGGTATATCTTTTTAATAAATTTTGACAGTGTTTCCAAAATTGAATTTAGGCTTGATAAGCTTTTAAATAAGTGATATACCTAGATAGGCAGTTGCGTAATTGAAATATTTTAGGTTACAACTTGTTTGAGGTTAAAATTTCTCCACATAAAACATGTCAACTTGTTATAATTCGCTAAACCGTTTTGGATTCAGGAAAAAGGGCAATTTGTATAAAACTTCCATTACCAGTCTATTTATGGCTTATTAAAACTCTTAAAATATAAGCTTAACAAATTTCAGTATATTTTAATTATCGAAATTCGCGAAAAAAAAATACTTTCAGAGCCTCTATTTTGAAAACAATAGACCCATAACTCATTTCAAAACACCAATATTTTGGGTTTTACCACTGACTCATTTGAAGTTTATAAAAAAATTGATAAAATTTCTCTCACAAATTAATATCTTCAGATACATAACTACTTAAGTATCTGTTACATTGTATTTAGCATGTATCATACGAATGCAACTGCTTGTATGCATTTATACTGCTTGTGAACATATTTTTAAATTGACAGTTTTGCATAAATAAACGAAAAATATACAGTTTGTTTATTAATTACTTGTACAAACTTTTAAAAAGTGAATCTTTGACTAATTTTAAGATAAAAAGTTCATATGAATTCGCAACGGCTTAGTTCTTGAGATACAGTGCGTCCAAAAAAAATTTTTGTTTGGTATTTTGATTATATTTTTGTTTTTGCGAATTTTTATTTTTTTCTAATTTTCACTAGTTTGGTGGTAGTAGTTTGGTGATAGTAGTAGTAAAGTGTATCATAGCACATGACTCTTTTTCCCTTGTTTTTCAAAAACTCTTAATGATTCAACTTACAAAAGTCCAACACAGGTTTAACTTTAAACCGTTTTTTTACAAAAAGCTGCTTTCAGCGACAAATACTAAGAGTACCTTTTGTACGTAAAATTAAATTTAATGGAGAATTTAATTTTTTGTCAAAAATGACATAGGTACAGTGCGACACAAAGTTACGGTTATTTAATCCAGGTACAACACTGTATGTGGCGCTTTAACATTAAACAAAAAACTAAGTATATAGTATTTGAGTTTCTCATCATCAATACTCCCAGTTTCCCGAATTTCGCCAACTTGCCATGTATCGAACAAAAATATAATCAAGATACCAAACAATTTTTTTTTCTACGTCCTGTATCTCAAGAACGAAGTCGCTGCGGACCCATGTTCATACTAACTTTTTTTTTTAAATCAGTTCACCCATTAAAGTTTGTACATTAAAGTTTGTACATGTACTATCTCGTGTACTATAAACAGCCTGTATATGTGAAAACCAACTGGCATGTCGGTGAGATTATAACCTTCAAAATATTGTGGGTGTACATAATTCAATGTTGCTCGAGAAACGATTAAAGAATCCGTAAAGTTGTTGTTTCCACAATATCATTAGTTAAAACAATTTGCATGTTGTTATACCACATTTTATATGCATTCTACATCAGTTATTTTTGTTAATATTAATTAATTATAGTAGTAGATACATCCATATATTATATTTTTATAACAATGAAACTAACCCGTTTATTCTGAATTGTGATTGGGCTTGGAGACATGAGTCATAGAAATAGGAGAAAATAACACACACCTTTTTTTAAGGTGCGTAGACAAATAAAATAGAATCTTCTAGAGAATGAACGAGGTAATATGTAATTTGCAGTTCAATGCTAATTGTATAATTCCGTTACATTGTGAATTTATATTTAAATAATAGTTATGCAATAAACAACATAACCTTAAAGGCACTGGTATAGTTCAAGTATTTTCAAAATGTTAAGATAGTTATGTATTCGTGAAAAATCTATGTACCTAGTTGTAATACTAATTATTTAAGGGGAAAACTATTCTGTGCATGTAAAGGGTGTCGCAAAAGTAACGCAGGATTTGAATAGTGCACAATTTTCATTCTGAAGAGTTGGCAGTATTGTACAGGGTCACATATAGTAAACACGTTGCGATTAGACAAAATGGAGCGCTATACGACAGATGAGCGAGTGAAGATTGTGAAAATTGATTGCAAGCACGGAGAGTGTGTAGCTGACACTGTGCGCAAATTACGTTGAATATTCCGTAGAATCAACGCCTCGAATGAAACAACAGTGGAAAGGTTAGTTGCCAAATTTGAACAAACAAGTTTGATTGCAGCAATAGAAAAACAGGCCGGCGTCGTACTAGCCGTTTAGCCGAAAATATTGCTACGGTGTGTGTAACGGAAATTCCCGTAACTTCAGTGCGCCGTCCGTCGGTCACTGCAATTAAACATTCAAGAAACACAATGCAACGGATTTTAACAAAAGATCTGCATCTGCGTCCATTCAGGATTCAGTCAACCCAGGAATTGAAACCAGACGACCATTTAATGCGCCGGAGATTCGTTTTATTAATTTATTATTTTGTTATCAAAAATATTTAACAACGATTTCGTATATCGACTCGCAATTTTTATAAGGTTTATTTAGATTAAATTTTTAGAATGCAGTTATCACTAATAAGCACAATATATTTAAAATTTATCAAGTTCTACATATTTTTATATTTTCGGCCATAAAAGGATGTCCCATTTTGGAAATATAGTACATACCCTGTAATTTTTTGAATTTCCTTGATAAAGTTCAAAGTCTCTTTCGTCAGCAAATCATTCCAAAACTGAAAAACTAGGAAGATAGTGTCTTCATGCTCTTTAAGTATGTTACATTTTTTTCAATATTGTAAATACAGAGGTTGAAAGTTTTTTGTCATTGATATCTCGAGTTTTTTAAGCTGGAAAGTTTAATCTTCTTTCAAGGTCCGTCAGTGACTGGTTTAGAAAATAATCATTTATCATATTTATTATTCGAATTTTTGCAACGATTGCCAGATAAGGGCGTGTCATGTTTAAGCTTTTAAAATTGTATTGTAACTTTTATACAAATTTTTTTATGCATTTATTTTAAATGCCTTTTGTTGAAAACTGTTGGTTTAAAGGTATTAGCAAGGTATACTTTTTTAAGCAGAAAAATTGTTGGAAAGATCTTTCCAGCCCAAAGTAAGATACACGGTGGCACAAGAAAATTTAGGCAGTTTAAATGCGTCCTAATGGTCGCTTGTGGCGCCCTCTAGAAGATACAACGAAATCGTTGATAAATTCGAATTTCTTATCCTAAAAAATCCCCGGATACGAAATTTCACATAATTAAAAAAAATAAATTTTCCGATTTTTACGGGTCTTCGTTTCTAATTATCCGATCGGATCTATCGACCTCTCGTTTTATTCGTATTTCGATTCTCTACAAATTGTCTCTTTATAGCATTCAGATTGTTTTGTTAGTTTAGGTTTTATAAGTAAAAATCTAAAAAAAATGTGTTTTTGCATAAAAATTTTTATAAAAAATTAATTAATGGTAAATTGGAGGAAACCTACAGGTTCGGAAAGTCCCCATGGTACATCGGCCGTTACGTGAGAGCGATAAAGTAAGTCATAGAAATCCGTGCGATAGCCAAGGATGGTTACATTGAAGACGTTTCATAATCTGAATAGTCACTCCCACTTCTAACCCGAAACGGGCGGTGACTATTCAGATTATGAAACGTTTTCACTATAGCCATCCTTGTCTATCGCACGGATTTCTNCTTTTGTCGTTGCTTAGAGACAGGCGCCTACTTGTTAAAATGTGATCCTAATGGTGTAGCATCATTTGGTAATATTGGTTTGATTTGCTTCGTCGAGTAATGCGAAATTTTAAACTTAGAATTCAAAATTGCATTGAAGTCGAAGGAGGGCATTTGGAAGATATGATCTTTAAAAATTGAATTATTATTTATTTCAGTCATAAATCCCATAAAATTAGCTACATGTCAGTCCATTAAAAAGTTAATTTACTTTGATCAGAAAGTTTTTATTCGACTTTTAAACTGCGTAGTCTAATATGGGGAACCCTGTATATTTATATTATTAATGATACATTAAAAAATATCTATATCATTCTTTCAATCCGACTTCTAGACAAATCCGCAGGGTTATATATTGTTTTGACATATCTCTTAATTGATATCGATTAAAAATTAATTTCCCTGGAAATATGATGTTTATCATAGGAATGAGAACCAGTCTTTTAAAGTTCATAATTCTTTTAGCAATACAATATGCTTTCTGTAGCTGTCAGCTATATTTTGAAAAGTACCTTTAATCGGAATACTAAAATGTGAAAGAAAATTTATTTTGATTACTGAAATAAAAAAATGTGCGCCTGTCTCATCGATGAAGTACGAGTTGATTGGAAAAACATACTCTATAAGGAATTTTTTATGAAGTTAAGCTTTTGCGTTTGCCAATAAATCTCCTGGATCAAGGCTAATATCCAATACAAAATTGTACTTTTAGAAAATCTAATTTTCACAAAAAGTCCTACAAAACCATGTAACAAGAGGTACAGAGGTATTTCTCTTAATAACAAAAATCGTTTTTTCATCTACGAACACATGCATAATTTTGATCACTGGGTATTCACCTATATTGTACTGTTAAAGTAAATGATTACATAAATATTACATTACAATGTTTGGATAACTTGTCCCCCCTTTCATAATTCGTAGAAACGTCGTTCTAATATCTTCAGAATGTATGCTTACACCAGGAAAATTAGCGAAAATAAAAGAGAAACTCGAAAAAAGTCCTATCCGCTAGATTATTGTAAAATTCTCTAAAGGAACATAATATAAGACATCTCTCGTCTCGTGAGTCAAAAACTTTTATTAGCTAACTTTTCTATTTAAACAAATAAGTGAGGAAAACAGTTTTTTCACTTTGCAGGGAAAACCATCAATTTTAGCGAAAAGTGACTCTCAGACAGCTTATAGGGAGTAAAATTATCTACAAAATGAGACTGGTTAAATTAAAATCGGTTAATAAACAAAAAAGTTATTGCAAAAAAACAAGAAAAGTGCCCATTTTTTCATTTGTTTATAACTATCGCATTTATTGTTAAAATTTTATAAAACCTATGACAAGTTGAGGGTTTTGTCATACTTTAAAAGTGTGCCAAAAGTGGGCGCTGTAGGTGCAATAGTTTTCGCACAATTCTATTTGTTTATAGCGGAGGCTCCAAAAGTTATGAACTTTAAGCCTCTGTACAGACGTTAATTTTCAATCAAACATGATTCTGAAAGCGTCATTGTAATCTTAAAGACGCAATTAAGCGACCTATTAAAAAATATCACCGTTTTTTTGACATTAACATTCTCAAATTGTGCATTAAAAAACCGTGCGTTTTTCGCTTATAAACAATTTGAATAACATTGTTGCTATTTATGCTATCTCACCGAAAATAGATGCAATGGATAGCTGGAAAAAAAATACAGTTTTAAAATAAAAAAAGTGCCCTCTACGACCAACAGGAGCCAAGATAAGAATCTTTTTTTAAAAAATCGTAGCGCAATTGTTTATAAATATTAAGACTTGAATTTTTCGCAAAATAAAGTTTACGACGTAAACTACGATTTCCCGTGAATTGCATTGAAAAATGTGGAAAATTAACGACTCACGAGCCCTTTAAAGAGAAGGTACTCGCTAAGTAAACTGTCCGGCGGCCGGCGGCGTGGTGGTGGGGGAAGTGCGCGCTGTAAATTTTGCAATATCTCGGCTTCTATTCATCGTAGAAACTTTTTTTTTTTTTAAACTGGGGTAGCTCGACGAAAAAATAACAATGGGCATATTTACGAATTCGTAGAATAGCCCTGAACCCCAGAAAAAATGCATCTTTTATAATTAATTTTTTTTAATTTACAAAAATGTCACAAAAATTATTGTTAAACGAAATATTAATTAAAATTTCAATTTCGGAATTATTTTACTATTATTAAATAAATAAATGAAGCTATCGTTCATTTAAAAAGTTATTTCTTTTACATATTAAGGCAAAGTAAACTTGTTTTTTCAATATTTTGTTAGCTATTTAATTACGATTTAAATGTAAAATTAAAGTAAAAATTCACAAATTATTTTCAAATTATTATTTATTGTTAAAAGATTTAAAAAAGAATAAAAAGCATTTGAATTTATTGCAAAATTCTCAAAATTAAAAAATATTAAAAATAACGCGGTCGATAAAATTACAATTTTAACTTCCTGAAATTTTAATATATAAAGTTTTTTTATTATATTTATTACTAATTTTATAAACATAATCAAAATTAATTCAAAAAATATTAATCACAACCATTTTCAATAATAGATATAAATAATGCAATATAATACAATTTAAAATTTAAAATTTTTTCTATTTTTATGAGAAATAATAATTTGAAAATAATTTATGAATTTTTACTTTAATTTTACATTTAAATCGTAATTAAATAGCTAACAAAATATTGAAAAAACAAGTTTACTTTGCCTTAATATGTAAAAGAAATAACTTTTTAAATGAACGATAGCTTCATTTATTTATTTAATAATAGTAAAATAATTCCGAAATTGAAATTTTAATTAATATTTCGTTTAACAACAATTTTTGTTACATTTTTGTAAATTAAATAAAATTAAGTATAAAAGATACATTTTTTCTAGGGTTCAGGGCTATTCTACGAATTCGTAAATATGCCAATTGTTATATTTTCGACGAGCTACCCCAGTTTAAAAAAAATAAGTTTCTACGATGAATAGAAGCCGAGATATTGCAAAATTTACAGCGCGCACTTATTTGAACTTTGGATTTAACTTTTCTCGCCCGCGCGACCGCTTGGACGAGCTTCCCCCACCACCACGCCGCCGGCCGCCGGACAGTTTACTTAGCGAGTACCTTCTCTTTAAAGGGCTCGTGAGTCGTTAATTTTCCACATTTTTCAATGCAATTCACGGGAAATCATAGTTTACGTCGTAAACTTTATTTTGCGAAATATTCAAGTTTTAATATTTATAAACGATTGCGCTACGATTTAAAAAAAAATCTTATCTTGGCTCCTGTTGGTCGTAGAGGGTACTTTTTTTATTTTAAAACTGTATTTTTTTGCCAGCTATCCATTGCATCTATTTTCGGTGAGATAGCATAAATAGCAACAATGTTATTCAAATTGTTTATAAGCGAAAAACGCACGGTTTTTTAATGCACAATTTGAGAATGTTAATGTCAAAAAAACCGTGATATTTTTTAATAGGTCGCTTAATTGCGTCTTTAAGATTACAATGACGCTTTCAGAATCATGTTTGGTTGAAAATTAACGCCTGTACAGAGGCTTAAAATTCATAACTTTTGGAGCCTCCGCTATAAACAAATAGAATTGTGTGAAAACTATTGCACCTACAGCGCCCACTTTTGGCACACTTTTAAAGTATGAGAAAACTCTCAACTTGTCATAGGTTTTATAAAATTTTAACAATAAATGGGATAGTTATAAACAAATTAAAAAATGGGCACTTTTCTTGTCTTTTTGCAATAACGTTTTTGTTTATTAACCGATTTTAATTTAACCAGTCTCATTTTGTAGATAATTTTACTCCCTATAAGCTGTCTACGAGTCACTTTTCGCTAAAAATTGATGGTTTTCCCTGCAAAGTGAAAAAACTGTTTTCCTTACTTATTTGTTTAAATAGAAAAGTTAGCTAATAAAAGTTTTTGACTCACGAGACGAGAGATGTCTTGTATTATGTTCCTTTAGACAATTTTACAATAATCTAGCGGATAGGACTTTTTTCGAGTAAAAATTTAATTTGCTTGGTCTAGCTACGTTCTGCCATTGAATGGGAAATAGTACTGTTTCTCACTCTGTCATCGATTCTACTAAGGCCTTCTTTAAAGCAGTACTTAAATCAACTGCTCCACCCTGTTCTGGTGGTGAGTTAGAAATAGATCTTATTTCTCTGGTTTTAGCTTGCAACCCTTGCAAGAGGTAGATTGTTCTTTCTCCTTGGACTAAGTAAGTGTATGGTAGGAGAAAAAAATGAAAATAAAAGTATAACATGGCATAAGTACACTTTTTATTAAAATTAGATATATTTGAGGATATGCCCATGGATTTTTACTACAAATTCATATTTTCGTAATTGTTTTTTTGACAGAATACAAATTGATGGAAGAAAATTTTAGGAGTGACTTGAAACACAGCTTGGAACATAAATTATATAAATTTGTGTACTGAGTGTTTATGTGTGGAAAACTTACCATTATTCAGTTGATTAAACTGAACACCTTCGAGATCACCCTATTATAACAAATCATGTAAATTTTGTTCAAATAAAACTTAATATTATATTCAAAAATATTTAAAAACTGTGATTGTTTGTTATTGTGATCCAAGGTATATCTTTTTAATAAATTTTGACAGTGTTTCCAAAATTGAATTTAGGCTTGATAAGCTTTTAAATAAGTGATATACCTAGATAGGCAGTTGCGTAATTGAAATATTTTAGGTTACAACTTGTTTGAGGTTAAAATTTCTCCACATAAAACATGTCAACTTGTTATAATTCGCTAAACCGTTTTGGATTCAGGAAAAAGGGCAATTTGTATAAAACTTCCATTACCAGTCTATTTATGGCTTATTAAAACTCTTAAAATATAAGCTTAACAAATTTCAGTATATTTTAATTATCGAAATTCGCGAAAAAAAAATACTTTCAGAGCCTCTATTTTGAAAACAATAGACCCATAACTCATTTCAAAACACCAATATTTTGGGTTTTACCACTGACTCATTTGAAGTTTATAAAAAAATTGATAAAATTTCTCTCACAAATTAATATCTTCAGATACATAACTACTTAAGTATCTGTTACATTGTATTTAGCATGTATCATACGAATGCAACTGCTTGTATGCATTTATACTGCTTGTGAACATATTTTTAAATTGACAGTTTTGCATAAATAAACGAAAAATATACAGTTTGTTTATTAATTACTTGTACAAACTTTTAAAAAGTGAATCTTTGACTAATTTTAAGATAAAAAGTTCATATGAATTCGCAACGGCTTAGTTCTTGAGATACAGTGCGTCCAAAAAAAATTTTTGTTTGGTATTTTGATTATATTTTTGTTTTTGCGAATTTTTATTTTTTTCTAATTTTCACTAGTTTGGTGGTAGTAGTTTGGTGATAGTAGTAGTAAAGTGTATCATAGCACATGACTCTTTTTCCCTTGTTTTTCAAAAACTCTTAATGATTCAACTTACAAAAGTCCAACACAGGTTTAACTTTAAACCGTTTTTTTACAAAAAGCTGCTTTCAGCGACAAATACTAAGAGTACCTTTTGTACGTAAAATTAAATTTAATGGAGAATTTAATTTTTTGTCAAAAATGACATAGGTACAGTGCGACACAAAGTTACGGTTATTTAATCCAGGTACAACACTGTATGTGGCGCTTTAACATTAAACAAAAAACTAAGTATATAGTATTTGAGTTTCTCATCATCAATACTCCCAGTTTCCCGAATTTCGCCAACTTGCCATGTATCGAACAAAAATATAATCAAGATACCAAACAATTTTTTTTTCTACGTCCTGTATCTCAAGAACGAAGTCGCTGCGGACCCATGTTCATACTAACTTTTTTTTTTAAATCAGTTCACCCATTAAAGTTTGTACATTAAAGTTTGTACATGTACTATCTCGTGTACTATAAACAGCCTGTATATGTGAAAACCAACTGGCATGTCGGTGAGATTATAACCTTCAAAATATTGTGGGTGTACATAATTCAATGTTGCTCGAGAAACGATTAAAGAATCCGTAAAGTTGTTGTTTCCACAATATCATTAGTTAAAACAATTTGCATGTTGTTATACCACATTTTATATGCATTCTACATCAGTTATTTTTGTTAATATTAATTAATTATAGTAGTAGATACATCCATATATTATATTTTTATAACAATGAAACTAACCCGTTTATTCTGAATTGTGATTGGGCTTGGAGACATGAGTCATAGAAATAGGAGAAAATAACACACACCTTTTTTTAAGGTGCGTAGACAAATAAAATAGAATCTTCTAGAGAATGAACGAGGTAATATGTAATTTGCAGTTCAATGCTAATTGTATAATTCCGTTACATTGTGAATTTATATTTAAATAATAGTTATGCAATAAACAACATAACCTTAAAGGCACTGGTATAGTTCAAGTATTTTCAAAATGTTAAGATAGTTATGTATTCGTGAAAAATCTATGTACCTAGTTGTAATACTAATTATTTAAGGGGAAAACTATTCTGTGCATGTAAAGGGTGTCGCAAAAGTAACGCAGGATTTGAATAGTGCACAATTTTCATTCTGAAGAGTTGGCAGTATTGTACAGGGTCACATATAGTAAACACGTTGCGATTAGACAAAATGGAGCGCTATACGACAGATGAGCGAGTGAAGATTGTGAAAATTGATTGCAAGCACGGAGAGTGTGTAGCTGACACTGTGCGCAAATTACGTTGAATATTCCGTAGAATCAACGCCTCGAATGAAACAACAGTGGAAAGGTTAGTTGCCAAATTTGAACAAACAAGTTTGATTGCAGCAATAGAAAAACAGGCCGGCGTCGTACTAGCCGTTTAGCCGAAAATATTGCTACGGTGTGTGTAACGGAAATTCCCGTAACTTCAGTGCGCCGTCCGTCGGTCACTGCAATTAAACATTCAAGAAACACAATGCAACGGATTTTAACAAAAGATCTGCATCTGCGTCCATTCAGGATTCAGTCAACCCAGGAATTGAAACCAGACGACCATTTAATGCGCCGGAGATTCGTTTTATTAATTTATTATTTTGTTATCAAAAATATTTAACAACGATTTCGTATATCGACTCGCAATTTTTATAAGGTTTATTTAGATTAAATTTTTAGAATGCAGTTATCACTAATAAGCACAATATATTTAAAATTTATCAAGTTCTACATATTTTTATATTTTCGGCCATAAAAGGATGTCCCATTTTGGAAATATAGTACATACCCTGTAATTTTTTGAATTTCCTTGATAAAGTTCAAAGTCTCTTTCGTCAGCAAATCATTCCAAAACTGAAAAACTAGGAAGATAGTGTCTTCATGCTCTTTAAGTATGTTACATTTTTTTCAATATTGTAAATACAGAGGTTGAAAGTTTTTTGTCATTGATATCTCGAGTTTTTTAAGCTGGAAAGTTTAATCTTCTTTCAAGGTCCGTCAGTGACTGGTTTAGAAAATAATAATTTATCATATTTATTATTCGAATTTTTGCAACGATTGCCAGATAAGGGCGTGTCATGTTTAAGCTTTTAAAATTGTATTGTAACTTTTATACAAATTTTTTTATGCATTTATTTTAAATGCCTTTTGTTGAAAACTGTTGGTTTAAAGGTATTAGCAAGGTATACTTTTTTAAGCAGAAAAATTGTTGGAAAGATCTTTCCAGCCCAAAGTAAGATACACGGTGGCACAAGAAAATTTAGGCAGTTTAAATGCGTCCTAATGGTCGCTTGTGGCGCCCTCTAGAAGATACAACGAAATCGTTGATAAATTCGAATTTCTTATCCTAAAAAATCCCCGGATACGAAATTTCACATAATTAAAAAAAATAAATTTTCCGATTTTTACGGGTCTTCGTTTCTAATTATCCGATCGGATCTATCGACCTCTCGTTTTATTCGTATTTCGATTCTCTACAAATTGTCTCTTTATAGCATTCAGATTGTTTTGTTAGTTTAGGTTTTATAAGTAAAAATCTAAAAAAAATGTGTTTTTGCATAAAAATTTTTATAAAAAATTAATTAATGGTAAATTGGAGGAAATATACAGGTTCGGAAAGTCCCCATGGTACATCGGCCGTTACGTGAGAGCGATAAAGTAAGTCATAGAAATCCGTGCGATAGACAAGGATGGTTACATTGAAGACGTTTCATAATCTGAATAGTCACTCCCACTTCTAACCCGAAACGGGCGGTGACTATTCAGATTATGAAACGTTTTCACTATAGCCATCCTTGTCTATCGCACGGATTTCTTTACTTTACTTTGTCGCTCTCATGTAAAGGCAGATGGACCATGTGGATTTTCCAGCCCTGTATAAGCATACACGGTGGGCCGTTAGTGTGAGAAAGTATAATACTTAACTCCTTTGTTACTCATAATACAGAAAAAAAGTTTATATAAAAGTTGTACAGAATCAAGAAACCTAAACTACAAAATTAATTTGAAACATACAGGGTGATTAGTGAACACGGGACACGCCAAATATTACATTCTTTAAATGGAACACTGTATATTTTTAAATATATAGATTTCTGAGAAAATTCTATAGCAATATAAACAGTTTAACATTTTAGTTCGGGGTTGCCAAGTTATGTAGAAAATTCTTCAAATTTTTGAAAAAACATGACCCCGACGCAGTTGTATTAACTTTCAACTGCTAACACTTGGAGCAAACATATTGGACAGAGTTATAGTCAAATGTTAGTCTAATAGTTTGTCAAATGGAACACCCTGTATTTTATTGTTTTATTTTATTCACATATCGGTCCACTTCAACTTTTATTAAGCATGTACTATACCTAATATTGTTAATTTTTAAGACAGCAACATTTCTGAAAAACTTAATTTTTATTATTTTTGATCGCACGAGATGGATTTGGAAAAAACTGTCACATTGTGTCAACTTGTCAGTTACTAGTAAATATTTATTAGGTATTCTATGAAATAATTCGTGTGGTCACTCAATGTTTGGGGCGGGATTATTGGACTTTACGTTATTGGGCCTTATTTTTCCGAAGAACATTTAACAGGGCAACTATATCTTCACTTTTTACAAAATACCATGGAAAATTTATTAGAAAATGTACCGCTGAATATTCGTCAGAAAATGTGGTATACCAAACTCCCCCCACTACCTAAGGAGGCATAAAAAACCGAATCCTACAAGTTTTTCAAAATATCAACATTGATATTCTGCTGTTAACACCACATTTGAACGACGTGTAGAGCTATGTCTAAACCAAGACCGTCATTTTCAACACTTGTGTGTTTAAACTCTATTGTTATATATTATTAATGTCTTTTTCTAAACAAATATGTATAATTCAAAATTATTTATATGATGGCACAGTCCGTTTGCTGCTAGTATTTTTCTATGGCAACTCGTAGATACCTGCACCACATCTACGAAGTAGATGCAAAATTTACAGTAATTACATTATGTGGTTTCATCAATCATTTATTACAAAATAGCACATAAAAATCCTGTACAATTGGAAAAACTGAATGAGGCATATAAACAAATTTACACTAAAGAGGAGGTAATTCTTGGGTATGATAACCAAAGAGTAACGGGACCATATCACTCCGGTAAAGGTCAGCGCAAGCGTTTGCTGGATGCTTATCGTGCTGGGATCCCTCTTCAGGTCCGCTAGTCCAGCAATTACCAGACCCCATTTAAATAAGGGCGCCCAGAAGAACACAGTTTGCGGACCTAAATGTATTATCAAAACAGGTTACATTTAGCAGTTCTTTGTCACGAGCTTATAAGACCTGGTTCAACAAAGAAATTAGTGTATAAAACTAATGGATTTATCAAATTTAAGACTACCAACTTTTAGAATATCAGTCTTGAAAGTAACAATCCATCTAATTATCTTAATCGTTGGTATTATAATCTGCGCTGCCATATGCCAAAATTGTAGAATGAAACTAAAGTTAAAACGAGCCTACATTTTCTATTTCTGGGCCAATTTATTAGAATATTTGCAATTTATGTATTTTGTTAAATGTCTTAATATCTTGTATATTAATAGCAATAAATAAATATATTGGGTCAAAGATTGGCAAATTTAAAACGGATTTTAGTAGTGCATATTTAAATACTCAAATTGCAATCGTTACCTGCTGGATGCTGCCAGAGCGGTAGATATTTTTTGGGAACTAGGTGGTCAAACCTGCTGTTTAGTTTTTCTTTCGCGTATCCCGACTGGAATTTTCTTAACTTGAAATTTTTCAATACTAAGGCCCGAATCATTTTGTAATGTACTGAATTTGACCGTGGACCGTGTCTACGTCCATGACTTTTAATTTGATCGAAGTGACATTCAAATGTCAAATGAAATATGTGAATGTAACTGTATCCATGGAAAATACTATGCTTTGCGATTACGCGTTTACTAGCTAAGAGAATTTTACTTTCGATTTGGTTATGTCAAGTTCGTATAGTCCAGTATAATAGCAGAGTTTCACCAATAGTAATTTTTCATAAACCCCATTTTTTTTATAAATCAACTACTAATATATTATAAAACAAAGTTCACGAGCAAATATTATTAACAATTTACTTCAACAAAAATTTTTTGTTTCTCTTCAGTATCTCTGCGAAGAAAGTGCAATAAAGTAATGGCAAAAATCTATGTTTTTCTTAAAATTGTTACCAATTTTCTAAAAATTAAATAAACGTCATGAAACTTTCGGAAAATACCCCTCAATTTATGTATAAGTTTCCGAAACCCGCTATTGATGAGTCGTTGCTAAGTCACTCATAAACTCACCCATAAAAATTTTATGTAAAATTACTATATCATTGGTTATTTTGACGCATAGTAGGTAATGTAAACTTGCATCATATGTAAGTAGTTACATTAAGCATGTAATTTTACACTTTTTGTATAATTCGCCCAAAATGTAAAGAACCTCGCACAAAATCAATGGAAAATGGGTCCCAGTCGATTTTGCTGAAATTGCAGTATGTTATTTTTGACTTTCTGATCAAAAGTTGTCATGGGCCCAAAGTGATCCTATGAATAGTTTCAGAGATAAAGAAGGGGGAAGTATGTGATTTTGGCTGTAGGCCACGAAGTTTCAAGTTGATGGATTCAAAAATTGAGGTAATTTTGGCCAGTAGGTGCAATGCTTTTGGGATCATTGAACTTGAATTCGGGGATAGCTTAGCTATCTAAGGTCACCTGGAGGTCAGGTAAAGGTCGTTTCAAAGTCAGACTGAAGAAAAGACTTGAATTTTGACCAGTGAATGTACAGGTTTTTGGGCTCGCAGAATCTGAATCTGGAGATAGCGTAACCCTAGTGCAAGTCAATTCAAGGTCATTTCAAGATCAAACTAAAGAGAAGGCTTGTATTGAATTTCAACCAGAGTGTATATAATTTTTGTTTGGGGGGGGGGGACTGAATTCGAGGGTAGCTTAGTCTTTCGGTCAAGTCAAGATCATTTCAAGGTCAAAGTAAAGAAAAGGCCTTTCACGAATGTTAACCTATAAGTATGCTAAGTTAACCTATGCTTTTGAGGTCGCTGAACCTGAATTTGGGGATAGCTTAGCCCTATAAGGTCACCTACGGGGCTTGAATTGAAATTAAGTCAAATGAAATGACCTTGTCTTAATTTCCAGTAATCTCTGTAAAAAGCCTCCCTACTGATTTAAAGGACAAGGACCTTTTTTGTGACATCTTTATCCTTCAATGTTTAAATTTAAAATTGAGCGACCAAATACTTTTTAATACTCTCGAAAGCCTGATAAAACTAATTAATCTGAATTAAAAATGAGGAGTAATTATGTACTTATCTAATTGTAAGACAAATGGGATGCAGTTTCTTACATAAAATTTACTTTAGATATAAAATAATTAAATAGAGAAGGAAAAACATTCTTCACGGATTTTCTTTGAGAAATCTTACCGAGGGTTTCATTTACATGAAGCCTTTCCTAAATGAAATTTAACCTAGATCTCGCGTCTAGGTGCATTTTAAGGTGGAATCTTTGAACCATTTCGGGAGCAATCACCACTTATTGAGAACATTAAACTGAAAACAAAATATAGTATAAGTAAAACAATAAATAAAATAAGTCTTAAATAGTAAGCTACAATCTGGATGTCTGTGTGTAAAGGTTAGGCAAAGTTCAATATGATTATTATTGATAGTTCTCAAATTCTTCAATATTAAATGAACATATACCGAGAGATATAATTGACACAGCCATATTATTGACTTACCCAGTATTTATTTATAACATTGGTTTTGGGTAGTCAAAACACTGTGCTATATTATAACGTCATAAATTAATCTAAACATGCCTACTAAGCACAGTTCTCTACGCACACGCGCGGTAACACCACACTGGATGATCGCATGATTAATATGCTTGTTTGAGTAAATCAGGTAATTTAAATTCACGTTTATTTGAATATTTATATCAAATATAGTACAAACACAGGACTTATTAGGTTATATTTATATATTTCAAAATGTAAAAGTACGTAAACGGTAAGAATACAGCGCAAAAAGAAAATGTACACTCTAACGTGTAATTCTTTCTATACAATGTATCATGTATGTTTAATCCATTTACATTTTTTGTGTATAAAAACCATTACAAATATGAAAAAGGCCTATGTGAATTACCACATTTACCATTGAACATACCGGAAACTTTGGGATGATGGTAACATTTTTCTAGATCTTACATCTTTACAAAACTTGTGAGAACGTACTAAGTATAAGACTTCAAGAATCAAGTGCATTTTGCAAAATTCGCTTTTATTAATTTTTAAGCGTTTGAGAAGATTTTATAAAAATGATCATATTCTTTTACGCGAACGAAGAACGGATTTCGAAAGAGCGTTGAAAACACATTTAAAAATTATATTTTTATCCGGCCCATTATTACTTAGCGACTTAGCAAAATATATTATTATTATTGTTAACAATGAACAAATAAGGCACCGTGCGTAATATTGTTTGCTTTGTTCTAACGTAAAATATTCCAGTAATAATTAGGGTGATATAGCTTATCGTTTAATACCCCGGTTATTAAAATAATCCATTATATAATTTTAATTTAAATGTAGACGTGTAATAATAAAATTAGTTTGTCTCTAATTTTAGTGTTTGTAGATAATTCGAGTATTTACAATGTAACTAAAGTAGATCACCTATAGGATTGTATTTAGGTAATAAAGTTTAACTGGCATTTATTAATTTTATCGACTAATGTAGTAAGTAGTTAAAATTAGGACTGATTTTTAACCTTATATAAAATTTTTAAAGAAAAGTGTTTTGTTAATTCTCAATAGAGGTGTTTGTCCGAAGATGTCCTAAGGAATTTGTGTTTTCTAATAAAGTTATATAATGTAATATTGAACAGTTGCCCGCTTCACCTTCAATATACTTATTAGCCTCAAATGAAAAATATTTTCAGTAATAAAAGACAGTTACAAAAACCACAAATCGTTGAAGAAAACAATGGTGTGTGGATATTTATTTTAGTATAATTAATTCCATATTGTCAGGAAGTCTTTCTTGTAAAATATATAAGTCGTAGTTTGACGTCAATAAAAAAATGTATCCGTTTATAAGATATATTGGAAAAAAGACAAAAAAAAAATTTCTACGCGTATTTCGGAACCGGGGCATTTTAGAAATGTTTTGATATTAAGGTTTTCTAAGAAATTGTCCCCTTCATCTGAGAATCCTTGAGAAACGCCATGTGTGCATTATTGAACATTTGAACTTTTTATAATCACCGTGTCGTGATCAAATTAAAAAGAAAAATTTTTGGTCATCATCTCCAATGTTGCTCCAGTATAAAGGCCATCCATGCGTCACTGATGCGCATTCTAACAAACTATTGCTGTTATTTCACAAAGTTGCTCAAATAATCCAACACGTCAATTTGGGGGCATATTTTTTATGCTTATAACTTTGAAACAAGACCTAAAAACTTATGCTTTGGTGAGCGAAGTAAAACCATTACCGATTTTGAGCTACCAAAGTATCAGCTAGTTAGCTTATTTTGTTGTCAAGATATGTGCTATAAGGTTTGAATTTTATTCGACAATTTGTGAGAATTTTCAAACCCAAATAGCACAAAATCTGTATGGTGGCACATTGAATTTTCACTGCTCCTCCCCTGTGGTGCATTTTCTTCGGTTTCCGTGATAAAAGGATTATTTATCGCAAATTTCAATAATCGTATAGTGAATATTTATCATAGATTTCAATACATAATTGTATTGTAAATATCAAGGAAATTACAGTAAAGAAAATAAACTATCCAATTAATGTAAAAGAGTGGAAACCAAAGAGAACCCACCTAATGCACCATAGGGAACCGTGAAAATTCAATGTGCATGTGCATATAGGTTTTGTGCTATTTGGGTTTGAAAATTCACAAAATTTGACAAATAAAATTCAAGCCTCATGTTCAATAACATTTATCTTGACATCAAAGTGAGCTTAAGCTTAAAAAATCCGTAATGGTTTTCGATAACTCAGCAAACCATAACTTTCTAGAAGGTATTGTTTCAAAATTATAAACATAAAAAATCTGCCCCAAATGATGAATGACGAATATAAGACTAATGGTTTTGAACCACCATTATTTTTTACAGCCTTTGACACAAGTGCAACCACTGCATCCTCTACTTTATTTTTGCCTCTATCAGTTGTAATAGATTTTTTCCATCGAAGGTTCTTATTAATGGCATTTTCAACTCCCTTAAAAATATCTTCCCCAGTAGTCGTACCGTGAATGATCATTATCAAGAAGTTCTTCAAACACTTCATAGCTTTTATCTACTCCTCGAATAAAAATCAACACCTGAGCAGTATCTGACATGTACCAAACTCATACTATCCGCGAGATGCGCAGACAAGATGAATTTGATCAAGCTGTAGTTTCTAAAACAAAATTGTATAAAAAGAACGTAATATCAATCAACCTTCAATTTCGCAATAGTTAAAAATAACTGTTATCATGTATGTGATATTGTATCGATTTTGATTTCGAAAATACGGATGTTTTAATCTAAAAACATAAAATATTGGTTATAATTTTATGGTTAATTTACCTTACTATCACACAAACATAATTTTACACTTTTTTACAACGGGGAGTTTTTGGAAATTGTATTATACCATTTACAATTTCATAAACATTTTAACATTATTGATTTTCAGATGTAATTATACCATCATAGATAAAAATCTTTATCTATGAATATTGAATAGTACAACGTAGTAAGATACTCCTTACAGTATATTAATAACTTAAAAATAGAAAATAAGCGATTATACTTCATTTTTAAAAAGTAAGTTTAATTTAATGGTTAATCTGTAGCATGTTTCTCTTTTTGAAAAAACAGTATTTTGTATGGGAAGATATAAGATATAACATAGCGCGACATCTATGAGCGGTCGTTGTATTCAGTACTATCAATACGACCAAACTGGCAGAGAGCAACCTGCTATTTCGCAGGTACTGTGAACTAGACGAAGCGACTGTCATCAGTATTTAGTATTTTTGCCATATCTTTAATTTATAATATTGAGATTTGAAGAAATCTTTGTTAACTTGGTAAAGGAATGTTGAACGAATTGATAAAGAATATCCTGTTCGTTTCAGTGAAACCTTATATTGATATATCCAAAGATGTGTAAACATAGGAAACCGAGAAGGAAACTGTTGGTCAAACAAATGATTATAATAGTTTAGAGCTGATGTAATTAATACTCTAACAGCATGCCACTTTTCAAGGGAATATAGTTTTTATACTTTTTTTATGCTTTTACGATTCGAGTCAACTTTAACGGGCGATAAAATAGGTACCTCATTCTAACAAAGTTAAAAGTTCATGTAAACGTAGGTTTTGATACATATCATTTTCGAGATACGGAGTATTGAAACTTGGGCTAATGATTTTAACTAATGATGGACAAAAAATTGATTTACAAATACGCCACTGAATATTTGGAAATTGGATTCGTGAATTTAATTCCGGTTAGTATTTGTAACAAGAAAGATACGTTCTATTTTATTCGAAATAGAAGACCTACTACTTGAATAAATAAAAAATAATTTTAAACTAATCATTTTACAAAATATATATATAGGGTGATTCAGTCGTAATTGTCATTAATTTTAAGGAAAGATAAGGAAAATTGTGTAGAATACGAATACTTACGCTACTAAAAAAAATTTTAAATGTATATTAACGATGAATGAAAATATTTTTCAATCTTTAAACCCCTTTTCGAAACGATCATGACCGCTGACCTATAAAGGTTTATTGAGAATGAATCTTGACCTATCGTATTATTCGGTCACTAACCTAGTTTTTACTGCGTTTTTAATGCGTAATGAACGACAAAGAAAGGAAATAGATCTTTTTATCTAGACACATTAATGATTAAGATATTTTTTATATTTTAAATATTAACAACATATTATTTGTTAATAAAAATAAATATGTAAGGATAATAATTATTTTCGAATGTAAAGTTTTTTCAATTTAGAATTTATAAAATTATACATTTTCTCTGTTTTATAAATGGATATGAGTTTTTAGTATTATGTTCAATCAATTATTCAGTTTATAGTACGTATACCTTATTGTGTGATTTATTGCTTTTTAAAGAGTAGTATGGTACCTGTCTATTTAAAATGCCAGTACGTGCTAAAAGAACACTCATCTGTCAATACTTTGTTAATAAAATTATGATCCACTACTCTTTGATTTTGAAACCCGTTGCAAAATTTAAGACGACTGGGGAAATCAGCTGTTTCGCTTCAACGTTCGAACGCTCTCTGGTGCGCCGGCGCATTCCCTGTCAGCAAATGTGATGCAAAGTAGGGCGCCGAATTAACGGGAGTTAAGAGGTAATTTGTTTATTTTTTAAAAGGTCGAGTGATCTTTTTTTATTTTCTTTATTAGGTCTTCCAAATACGTGGTTAAAATTAATGACATTATGACTGAATCACCCTGTATATAAGAGTTTTTAGGTAGAAATACAATCTTAAATATAATGTGGTTCAAAATGTCCAAAGGTCTAAGGAATTTGCATTAAAAATTTAAAATTGTACAAAAAATTAAGTTTTTTTTTGTGAAAGGAATAGTTTTGATGTCATTTTCGAATTGTTCAACTGTATCAACTAAATCTGAGTTTCTTTTTAAATTTCAACACTTTATCTCGTCATATGTTTATATGAATTGTCATTTTTATTCTTCGAATAAGATCTATCGACTGATAAAACTTGCCTACAAAAATTTAAGTGGCCTTGTATACCATATACATCAGATAGAACTGCTGTTGGAATAATTCAAGAAAATAAAGTTGTAGTTATAAACGTATGGGTCTATGCAACCCTTGATTTTCAGGTTATGTGTTAAAATAGTACGTTTTTTTGTAAATTATGGTATTAAGCTGTCTTTTGCGATTTTTTTTTTCAGAAATATATTGAAAATTCCACAGGCAATTTTTTTTAATAGATAACACAGCCACAAAAAAATCCAAACCCAAGAGCCACATTCCAAAGGAATTCGATGCACTGAACACGACCCTGCAGTCAAAATTTATGACTTCAGGACAAGTTTCGGAGAAAAGTTAAATTTTTGGGTGAAACTGGTCCATTATATCTTTTTCGTAGTATTTTGAGGCACGATACCATTAGTTCATGACCTCGATATATCTCAGAATATCCATTATTTGGGTGAAAACTAGCCCAAAAATGGGTCAAACCCATTGATTTTTTCCTAAATTGTGTCCAAATATATCAATTTCGTAGTATTTTGAGGTGCCATTAGTAAAATTTATCTTTGACCTCGATGTTTGTCAGAAAATTAAAAATTAATGCTTTTTACATACCTGAAAATTCGAAGTCAGAGGTAAATTTAACATGGTATCGTATTCAGCGCCTCAAAATACTACGAAATTGATATATTTGGACACAATTTAAGAAAAAACTAATTCTGATACATATTTGGACTAGTTTCACCCAAAAATTTCAATTTTTTCCCGAAAGTAATGAAATCGTGAATTTTTACTCCATGTTCCACAAAACGCAACATTTCAACAGCGTTATTGTCATTAGTTGCAGTTCTTGGGCGTACTGATCAGCTAGGGCTCATCTTTCACGGTTCCAGTTTCTTCAAATCTTTGTATTGTTCTGCACGCAGTTGATTTTTATACTGGCGTTCTGTTTGGAAATGTATCATTAAATAAATGAACCACTTGATCGAACGACCTTTTGAGATCGTCATATCCTCATCATCAAAATCGTTATTCTTTCTTTTTCATTTAGAGCCATATTTGATTAAATAATATTTAATGAACAAATTTGAAAAATCGAATATTTTTTTGACAAAGTTACTTTATTATAAAATCACAAATGTGGTTTCCATGATTATTACCCAACAAACTATTTTATTAAATAACTTTTTGAATTAAAAAAAAGCTCTAACTCCTTTATTTTCTAAAATTTTCCAGAAAATTACTGTAAAGAGAATGAAATTGTCTTTCAAATGACGTATACTATACTATGCAATTTAAAATAAAAATGGGTGGAACCTTGTGGTAGGTAGGGGGATTAATGAAAACATTTGTTTACATGTCAAAAAATGACAAAAGGAACGCATTTTCTGACGTACATCTGAGCTTTTACCTAAAACTCACTATTAATCTAGATATCTTGCTGTTCCGGGACTTTGGGACACGGTGTATCAATTTATCAAAGCTCGTCTGATCTTTACTGCTTGCTACGATATGGTTATTAAACCCCATTGTCGTTTTGAAATTAGTGGCTCCAACGAAGGTAATTATTTGCTGCTACAATTCTTGTACTCGTTCACACTTGGATACATCAAGCGTAATTTTATTTAAAGAAGAAACAAATCATTATCATGTTTAAGTTGATATTGTTAGGATATAAAATTTAAAAAACAATTTCCACCAACTGGGTACCTAACTATTACGCAAGGTATCCTAGTTCTAACCGGATCATGAGACAATAATTTGTTCTTAATTTGATCAGTAATAAAATCGTTTAAAAGCGGGAATAGAAAAACATTTGTTCTGAAGTAGAAAACACTCGACAATAATGTTATCTTTTGTTTTTAATCTTCCGCAGTTGACATTATTGTGTTCCTTTAATTCTTTCAAAAACTTTGATCATTTGGAACAGAAAAACGGTTTGATGCATCAACTTGTCTATTTACAGGGTTATTGTAGGTACATTGGGCTGTAAAAATTTCTCTCAACATTAGTCTTTTCATAAATATTTGTAAATTAGCGGTAGATTTCCTAAAAAACTGTCATTTTTTGCACTTTTTTCAAATTGATGTGAATGAAAAAAAAAATGCTTGGAAAACCATGACAGGTTCTTATAGAGAATTTATTTAAGTTTTCAAAGACAAAATTGTTATTTTTCATTCAACCATCGATATCTCGCAAACCAATAATCGCACGGACCTTGAAGCTGAATAAATAAACTAACTGATCTGTGTATTGATTGGGTTTGAAAAAATTCCACGGACAGTCCTAAAAAAAAGATTTTTTTAAAGGTCTTGAAACTGGGGAGTTAAAGCTTTAAAACGCTTTTTTTTATCTCGATACGAGCTTTTTTCACTGAGATGCAGCCTTTAGAAAATCACTAAAAAATCCATGAAATTTTTTTGTTCCTTTCATTTTTTCAAGTAGTGTATGTACTACCTACGTGTGATTTCCGAATACTAGTATTCTCTTGTTGATGCATACGTGCCAAACATATCTCCAACACGCGCCACAATTACTTGCATGAAATAATTTGCATTAAAAAACATTTTAGTTACTACTTACTGTACAATTTGTGCAATTAAAGATACAACTAAATTGCCGCGACAAAGTAACGTCTTAAGAAGCAGAATTATAAGTAACCGTTGCATTTTGCACCTTCTTATATCCTTGCCTGGTGGTAATAATCACCTGAACTTAAATGCAGCTGTTCTTACATTATCTGCACATATCAATTATGTAATAACGGTTGTTGACTTAAGTACTTTTGGGGTTTTTAATCTGAATAAAAGTTTAACGTAAAACATATTTGATTCATGTTAAGGTAAATACAATCATTATTAATAATAAATTACGTATATGAGATTTTAAGAGTGATCTACTGATCTATAGCATGTTCAGTGTGTTCATTATGTGCACAAGTGGTGACTATGTGAGTGATTTTAAGCCAGAGGTTATTTATATCACATATATAGGTCCACAAATCAACAATTTTCAAGATACAGTGTGTTGAAATCAAAAAAAAATAACCAGCTTTCCTAATAATCGAAGGTAAAAATCAACTGAATTCGAATACAATTATGTGTACCAGTGATATCGGCAGTTAATTGCATTGAAAAGTTCAGAAATTCGACACCACTAAATATTTTAAATTCCACCGCTACTTGCTACTCCTTATGGTGTTTCCATGAAAAAATATAACTTTCGTTTTATTCGAAAAATGAACCATCTGCAATTTTAAGACTGATTAAACTAGTATTGGCAGCATATGAAGTAATCATACCTTCTCTTCTTAAATCCGTGTGAATCACGTCACTGGATATTTTGAAAATTCGATCACTATCTGTGACTTTGTGGCGTTTCCAAGAAAATAGATGTCTTTTATTTTATTCGAAAAACCGACCATTTTCCATGTCTTACTTTTTTAACATTTATTAACGTTACCAAGTATTTAAATATATAAACCTGACACAAATCTAGAAGTACTCTTTCCGCAAAACAGTTTCTGGAGAAATACTGATCTTGAAAAGTCCAAGGAAATAATCGGCGCCATTTTTTTTTTTTCTGGTGCCATTGAATTTTTTTACGGACTAGTAATGATTAGTTTGTATTTAAAATTGTATTTGTAGCAGAAAAATTTTTGAACTTTTTGTAGAAACGAGTAGGATTAGTTATTTTACATCTTGTGGTAACATTATTGAAATAAAAAAAGTAAATCGAAAATGCTTAAAATAATAATTCCCCCATACAGTCGCAGTACTCGGAAACCTTTACTCAGATAAATTGTAATTTTTGTTCCCTCTTATCTCTTCCAACATCTTTAGGTTTTCAGTTATCTCTTCCAACATCTTTAGGTTTTCAGTAAAATCGGCCGCTGTTATCTCCGTTATTGGTTATCATTTTTACATCGGAATTTAGCCGCATTTTACCTTTAATTAGGTAAGTCATAATGGCGGCTCTTGACTTACATACCAGGAAGGGCGGAAAAATGGGGTATTGAAAAAGAAATATATAATTTCTAGTTTTATTTTAAGTACTATTGAAATATAAGAAAAATACGCTCAACATTATTTTTTATAGTGAAAGCCCATTCTTCTTTTGTCCGAAATAAACTTTTCAATTAACCTGTTCATCAAAGTTTGGTATTTCTCGCAACATTGATTTTTCAATGGATATCATTACAAGTGCTGTTAGTCTGTCTTTACAATCTAATTTAAATTTTTACTACCTTTTAAAAAACACATAAGAAACATTACTTAAATTACAAACGCCACACGTTAACAAATTATGTTTAAAAAAGAAAAAAAAAGCGGTTAATAGCTATTACTTGATACAGGCGGACTAAACAGAGCCCAAACTGGATAGTAAATATGCGCTACCCCCAGTCCGTCTTTCACTGCTGCGCGACGATAACCATGACCCCCGCTGTAAACACTCCAAATTTAGGGACGAGCTACGAGCCCGCGCATCAGTGTTTTTCAAATGAATTTTGCAGTTCAAGTTAAAAAAATGAAAATTTTTAAGGAACGCCGCCCCAGGCCTCCCCCCAGTCCCCATTGGTGTTATTAGCGTTAGTCATCATTCTGCATTAAACGCCTTCAGAGACGGTTTTTTTTTAATTTCAACGCTTTCTCTCAAAAACCATCGATTTATAGACTCATGGTTACTGTTTGGTTGAGAATCACTCAATCGCCCCTTAAAATTTGTGTACATCCTTTACACTCTATACGTATACACATACTTCTAAATTTGGGCCATTGACCACAATGAAATAAGTAATTTAGTGACGTTTATTTGAAGATACTTTGTTAATAATATGTATATTATTGTTCGTTATTTGTGTAGGTTATGTATAAATTGAAAATAATATTATTTTCGATGAATAGAACAAACGCAGAATAATCATGAATATGTTTGAAAATAAAGATATTTAAAACAAATTTTAAATTTATTCAAGCGATAATGTAGGTAAAGTACTTGTTTTCTAGAAATTGTTCAAATTGTCTCACATTTCGACACATAAGTAAACATGATAATCCACGTTATAAAATTTATTTGTACCCTACAGATGCACTGCACACTCATGTACAGGGTGAATAACTCACTATAAATTCAGGGGCTGCAAAATAATCTGGTCAATTTATATTAAAATCTTTCTATTTATTCTGATTCCAATTTTCTTTCAATAATGTTAAGATATGGGTTAAGATTTCTTCTTCCGATAAAGTCGTGGAATTATGTGTAAAAACATTATCAGTAGACTGTACTGTTCAATGTCACTCATATAAAAATTTAACAAAACTACGTTTGTTTCAATCTGTATGTTGTTTGTGTATTTTGAGACATCAAAAAACCACGTACCTACGTACACAAAAGTAGGATTTAGTGTCAAGCCAAGCACAAGCAGCAGAGAAATCGTATGAATACCTTTACCTAGACTTGCAGTGGTTCTCTAATTTATTATGATATTTAAATTTCGCGAATTATCCTTGGTCGACTGAAACTACTAAAGTTGTAGGTCAGTACATCTGAACATTTTTATATTCTTTTGTAAATTAGGTAAATATTTCATGGTCAACTAGAACCACTAGAGTTTTGATTAATATTTTTATTATTTACTATATTTTATCTAAAATACTCAAGTTTCGAAATATAGTTACATTAGGCAACAATACATCAATTTCTACAATTGGAAACAATGCAATTCCCGCAATGAAAGTGAAATATTTCAATGGTATTTTTTTTATTATAAGTTATTAATTAATGTAATACAATAAATCAAGGTTTGTACAAAATACCTATATGTGTCTATTGTTTTCGTTGACTTTCCTGTGCTGTGCTGAAAAATGTTGGCGAGTACGGAGAAGGTCATCTAGTATATTTTGACTATAGGGCTATTTCATGTATTAATTCTTTATGAAAAAAAATAAATAAATATCAAATATTACAGAACTTTTTTCTGAATTATTAATGTACCTAGGACAATACTTGTAATTGTTTCTGTAGAAGAATCTTCTTGTTCAGGTTAGGGATCAATTAATTCTGACCACACTGATTCACTTTTTATGATTAGGACCTATAAGAAGGCATTTTTCCCAAAAACCAAGCATTTCATTTAAAAATGGTAAGAGCCCTTTTTGCTGTAGAATAAACCGCATTGTAAAAGAAAGTTCATTTTGAAAATTTTCCAGTGGCGTAAAAATTATATTAAAAATAGAGGTTATCATGGTTTAAAAACTAAAAAAAATGTGTTTTCAAGAGCTTATCTATATCTCTAAAAGGAAGCCTTTGGAAGAAAAAGTGTATACTTCAAAATGAAATTATTTTGACGAGATATATCGATGGTTAAAGTCCTAATCATAGAAAGTGAATCACCCTGTATAAACATCTTTTAAAACTATATTTAACAACATTCAGAAAGTTGCTTACTATACGTTCTAAAATAGTTTCTAGTAAAAATAGTCAATAATTTCATTTTCAGTCATTAATCCATCCCAAGATGTTCTTGATTGATTGATTAATGACTATATTGGGAGGCAAAAAAGTTACTTTTATATCTCCACTTTTTAATTCATCTTTGGATTTGGCTCCGAATTTAAAATTCAATTTCGTTTCGGATAATGCGGATTTCGAATAATCGCGATCAGTGGGCTACTGCATTATAAAAACAGTAAAGGGAATCTATTGTATATTGTACATACAATGTCTACGTAAGTACCGAGGCTAATTTAAGCCGATTTACGGAAAGACCTACCCACCTATCAAATTTATTTTTAGATTGCATGCGTAGCTTAACATTAATTGCTTTTTTTGCCAGTAAATAGTACATTAATACCTCAGCAGATAATATATCGTTTTTGTTAATGTAAGAATCTGTACAAGGAGACACCCAAAGCTTCCTCGTTTGGGTTATGGATAGATCTCTGCTTCTGGGCATTCATTAGGAACTTTGAATCTAACCATGCGGGGCATATGATCTTATTAACTCTACTCCTTTTGGTTACAGAGGAGATTATGCGCAACGCAGTGCTGTCAACCGCATGTCACTAAATATCCACTAGCGGGCAATTCAAAAAGTTGGGTTATTTCCTGAATAGACCTCGTAGTCCAATTTCTAACATTAACTAATATGTTTCGACAGTGTGTATGAATTCCGTTTTATGTTACATGCTTTCCTGCGATTTCTTCAGCCATTAAAAACTTTCCTTCTTCCAAACGAAGGAAGTTGAAAAACCGCTTTTATATCGACGTATTAGTTACGTCGCAAGAATTCCGCTAATACGGAATAAATTTTGCTTTTTAGCGTCGTCGGAATATAAAAATTCACTTTCGTTTCGTTTGAATTTATAATCGGTATAATCACAAATTTTACGGTTGGCTCTTAAACTGTTATTGTTAATTTAATTCATGTACAAGTTGTGATTTGTTGAGCGTTTTTCCGGTTAGTTAAGCGGTTATTTGTTATTCTGTGCGAGGTTCGCCGTCCACCGTATTTGCCGACATGACGTGATGAATAATCGTTTCGCCTATTTTTTCCGATCTAATAACTACAATATTTATGGCGTTAAATTTACTCAGGCGAGCATTATTAAATTTTTGTGTACGTCGCGCCATCACCTTGAAAAACGTTGGTTTATTTTACAAGTATACCGTTAAATTTATATAGAATATCCTTGTCATGTAAGAGGATCATGATATAAATATGCAACACGCACAATTATTTATCGAGGTTACAGCACTAGGTCAGTTTAGGCCAGTTTAAGATGTTAAGTCGGTTTAAACTGACTCACCGTACATAATGTCAAAAAAGGAATGCAACTTCTATGGTCGGTAATACTTGTCAATATTAGGGGAAATATGCTCCCGTAAAGTCCGTTATAAGCTACCATCCAGGGTTCCAAAATATGATATTTATATAAATATCGTCATATCGGATATACAGGGTGGTCGCGATGTAATGGGCCAAAATGACTAGATTCCTGACGTGAAAATATTGCGATTTAGACAAACTCACCTTAGTTCAAAAGTTGATACTTACAGAGATACAGGGTGTTTAATGCAAAATATTATTTTAGTTTTTTCTTGTTTATTTCATAATAAATGCTCATATCGAGATGAAATTTTGGTGTTAGGGGTTTTCTGGGGCGAGAGATTGAAATATATCCATGGTTTGCTTGTAGCTCATAGAGAGCGCCACCTGCGCTAGGTCGAATGCGTTGAAAACGACAGAACTTTTTTATCTTTCAAAAATCTAATTCTCAGGTAGCAAATTCTGATTTTACAACTTCTTTTACACAAAAAAGCTATACTTTTTGATAGTCGCTATCTTGCACCGTTCTCGTAAAATTTGCCATTGAAAATTCCAATGTATTTGCATTCAATTACAAATCGGCAAAAATTTTCAAGTAGGCTTATGTTAAAATCCAATTTTGACATTTTCCACTTATCTTAGTGCTGTCAGTAATATTACAGTATTATTCGTGCCTTATTAAAAGTATTCTTTACTTTATGATCTAAATCGTAGTGCGAGATAACATGCCACGCCATAATTTATTTTCAAATGGAGAAATGCGCGATATGGTTTGCGTTTATGCGCAATCAGATTATGTTGGACGTCGAGCGCTTCGTCGGTATTCAGAGTTGTATCCGAATAGAAGGCAACCAAATCGGAAACTATTTCAAGAACTTTTTAATAGACTTGGAGAAACTGGTAGTTTTCGTCCTAAAAGAGACAACGCAGGGCGTACTGTTACAGTTCACCAAGAAGAAGAAATTTTAGTAAGAGTGGCAGGAAATCCAGAAGTTAGCAGCAGGCAGGTAGCTAGAGAAACCGGTGTTAGTAAAACAACAGTTCTCAAAATCTTTCACAAGGAAAATTTATATCCCTACCATTTTACACCCGTGCAAAATCTTTTAGCAGCAGACTTACCAGCTAGATTACAATTTGCTCATTTTATGCGCAATCAGCAAAACCTTGACCAGGAATTTTTGGATAATGTACTATTCACTGATGAAGCGACCTTTACTCGTCGAGGAATTTTCAATTTTAGAAACAAGCACATATGGGATAATGAAAATCCTCACGTAGTCAGTGAGCGTCACTTCCAACATGAATTTAAGATAAATGTTTGGTGCGGAATCATAGGAAATCACCTTTTGGGTCCACATGAGCTTCCTCCAAATCTAAATGGTGACTTGTATTTAGATTTCCTGCAGCACCATTTAGTTGACTACCTCGACGATTTACCACTGAATACACGGCAAAATCTATTTTTCATGCAAGATGGAGCTCCCCCTCATTATTCTGTCAGAGTACGGAACTATCTTGACCACATTTTTCCGGATCGTTGGATCGGTCGTGGGAGTCGAATATTATGGCCTCCTCGTGGTCCTGACTTTAATCCTATGGATTTTTGTTTCTGGGGCTACATGAAATCAGTTGTCTATAGAGAAACTATAAACACCCGCGAAGAGCTATGGCGGAAAATTGTAAATGCCGCCGAATCATTTCGTAACAAGAATCTCTATTTTAAAATACGGCAGTCTTTGAACAAACGCGTTAATAAATGTATTGAAGTTGGAGGTGGACATGTTGAACATTTATTGTAATATTCGATATTCAATTGTTGTTTGACATTCGTACCTTATTTTGATTACTCGAATTACCAAAGCTAAAATATCTTGAGAACGGTGCAAGATAGCGAGTATCAAAAAGTATAGCTTTTTAGTGTAAAAGAAGTTGTAAAATCAGAATTTGCTACCTGAGAATTAGATTTTTAAAAGATAAAAAAGTTCTGTCGTTTTCAACGCATTCGACCTAGCGCAGGTGACGCTCTCTATGAGCTACAAGCAAACCATGGATATATTTCAATCTCTTGCCCCAGAAAACCCCTAACACCAAAATTTCATCTCGATATGAGCATTTATTATGAAATAAATAAGAAAAAACTAAAATAATATTTTGCATTAAACACCCTGTATCTCTGTAAGTATCAACTTTTAAACTAAGGTGAGTTTATCTAAATCTCAATATTTTCACGTCGGGAATCTAGTCATGAATTTTGGCCCATTACATCGCAACCACCCTGTATATCAAATTTTGACATTTATTTTGTAATGCTTGCCTATTTTTATGTTAATGTGAAAAACTGATAAATACTAATAGTCCAAGAGAATTAAGCTCAAAACCTTCGAGATATGGCTGTTGCTTGACGTTGTTTAGGTATTAGTAAAAATCGGTCGAAAATAATATAAACAATGAAAATATAAGGTTGCGCCAAGAAAAAAAGTTGTGCTATTTGCAGAAAAAATTAAAAACTGCAAAAATACTCAAAAATCACGTGTTTTTCCTAACATTTTCCAATATAACTTCTTAAATATGCAGTTTACAGAAAAAACTATTACTGCTGAAATTGTTTGTTATGAAATTTGCTATAAGACACAATTGTTTTGAGACCTGCGTATTCAATATTTTTGTTGCTAGAAAGCCAAAACAGCGTAAGAAAGTGATGAAAATCGAGGTAATTTTGAAGCGTTCAACTGATAGGTAAGAAATTGTCCAATTCTACTATAAATGTACATGTAAGTACTTTAAAGGATTACAAAACGAAATTCCAAAACCCGATCGAAATCGGTCTGATAGTTTTGGTATGAGACAATTTGTTACTAAATTTCAGCGCGAAATGTCGTTATTTTTTTGCGTCAGTGCTGGGGTTAAAGTTAGGCATTTTAATTGGCGCTGATTTTTTTACACATACTTGGACTCTTTAACTATCATATAGAATCGTTATAATATTAATTTTCTTTTTTTTAATAATTTTTGGAGCGATTTTAAAAATTCGAAAAATTTTAACTTTATAAACAAATACTTTCGTGAAGCCGTTTTGCGGGTTGGAATATATACCAAAGTACTAAAAAATAGTTCTCGGAAAGACGCTTAACTTGAAAAAAAGAACGTTCAAATCGGTCACATAAGTTCCGAGATATCAAGTGTCAAAGTCAACAAGCGTTAGCTGCAAAACTATGCATAATGTAACAACAACAAAAATTGAATTTGGTAGGTTTTTTAAGAACTTTTCGTATGTGCTTTTATAAATATTATCGCACGTGTGCTTTTTATATGAAAATTCAATGAATATCGCCAAACCGACCATTTGAGCCGCAAAACCGGGGGGAGGGGATGAATTATAGAAATTGAAATCGCGTTCAAAAAGAGCGCGCGCGCTTCGGC
>NW_019416518.1:431934-492516 GCF_000390285.2 Anoplophora glabripennis
GAAATCAAGGGAAACCGTTTTTTACCCTTAAAAACTCACCCCCTTCCCCTTCCCGACCTCAGATCGCCCGTAAATTATTTTTCTTTTCATTTCTGTTATATTCTCTTCCTTTTCCAATGGGTTTCATCCTACTATAATTTTTTTTCACTTTTTACCATTTTTGAAGGCTTAAGCACTGGTCTAACTATACTTTTTTTATTTAGAAAATAATACAATATTCTAATAAAAACGATCACAAAATAATAAAAACTGAGCTAAGGTCAATAATAATATAGTCTCATTAAATAAATAAAATTTGAAAATGGTAATCAAATTAAAATGATTAATGATAATTAGTGGTTCATCATCAGACGAATATAATACATCAGTAGTTTTAGTTTCTGTAGCAGTCGTCACCTCCCAAATCGAGTCCAACTTGCATTCATTGGAAATAGTTCGTTGATTGAGATATTTAAATAAAAAAACAAGTTTAGATGCTTTTCATCTACCTAATCTATTTATAAGTTTGGATTGCACCAAACCAAATAATGAAAAATGATGCGGTTAGGCATCGAATAATGATGAACGACATAGTCGTGCACTTATTTTTTATGGGAATAACTACATTTTTTACATTTGTTTAAATATCCATGATATACATACCTATATCAGAATTTAAATATCATGATATACATTCATATCGTGATATACAGGCTGTTACAAATTCGCTTCTCACTACAGGGATCCCGGAAACGGTAAGAGCTACGAAGTAGCTTAAATGGGGCAAAGTTGCGTAATCAGGGGACCAACATTATACCTCTAAAAAATCAAGGCCGACATGATTAGTTTTCGAAATATTTGAAAAAAATCGAAGTTTTGGAAATCCGTTTTTGTTTCATTTCAGCCTTGTTTGAGGTGATATTAAAAAAATAACAACACTTTTTGCCCTCTATCGAATGGCATAATCAATTTTTGTATGTAACGTATTGTCTCCGGGACCATCATCAACTTCATTATTTTAAATACGAGCCTAGAAATTTTATTACATTTTTTGCAAGCCTTCATAGCCCCCAATACTGTACTGCCTCAGCCCAAACAAGATTCAGAAGTTTTGTCTCCAAAAATTCATCTTCAGTGTATTCGTTCCAAATTTATCTAAATTTTTTGTTTAGATTTCTTTGTTTATTGAATTATCGTACAGTGTAAGTGTCTTTAGACCCTGTGAAATCCATCTAGTTATTTAAACTATTACCACCATTGGTCTCGTTCAAGGAACCCTCCACTCGTTTTTTTTGTGGTCCTGTGTTATTAAAAGCAACATTTAAATGTTCTGTTGCTTCCACAATGAAATGTGCTGGGTCGTCGTCATGCATAAACCACATCTAGTTTTTAATTTGTGGCACATCGTCTAGCAACAACGGCAACTCCTCCTCTAAGAATCGGCAAAAACTGTGGCCATTTAGTCTGAGTGGGAGAAAAAATGGTTCGATCAAATAATCGACAATAATTCCAACCTACATTTTTAGTGAAAATTGTTCTTGATGGTGAGTTTCTTCAATTAAATGGCCCAATAATGATTTATTGTGAAAATTTGCAATAGCATTTCTTGAAAAGCTAGCTTCATCGGTAAACAATATTTCACTATCAAACAGGAGATTGAGTTTAATTTTCTGGAAGAGCGATCTGCTGAAATTGATTTGCAATGGAAAATCTGGGAAGTAAACGCATTGAATATCATAAGGGTAGGTACAATGAAAAGTCGTGGTAGAGGTGCAACATTGATGTTTGCGAAACATTTAGCGCACTATACGATTTCAACAAGGCGAGTTAAAAAATTAAACAGTTTGAATGATACACAATGAAACCCGGAGTTTAATAGATATGGATGGGTGAACACGATTTTCACACATAATTAATGTAAAAAAGTGCTGATACTGTTGTTTTTATTTGCCTACTTAGTAAGTAGATTCAACTATTCAAAGCTTTAACTATTGTCTCTTTTTTTTACTTAAAATGTGGTTCCTTAAGCTTCACGCAAGAATCTTTACATTGAAGGACTCTTGTTTAAAGTATAAGAGAGGATTTACAACTTTTTTTATCAGTAATTTCTTAAAACAATAGACTTCGGTAGTTATATTATTTTATGGATACATAAACTGTTTGTAAAATACCTGCATATTAGGTAGTTACACTCAGATTCAATATCACGTACCTTTTTATGGTGTTTGAGCTGTCAACCAACATTTATAACCTTAATTGATACGACTTTGGTAACGTCCTATAGAGATTGTTCATATTTATTTATTTCTGTTTTAAATAGTAGAATATTGAAAATATTAAGTGTACCATAATTAACTTGCAATATTTTATCAGCGTATTCTGCTACAAAAAATTGATAATTTTTCGAAATATCTCGGAAATAATTGAGGATAAAACGACGAAATTTGAAATTGGAAGGTATATTGAGTTGTGAACTTAATTATTTCCATCTTATTTTCTTTTATTAATTGATTTAGCATGCATAATACATAAAGTGTGTAATAATATATTTCTTATAAAATACGTTAAAACACATACCTATTATGAAACAAACTTTTTAATGTCATAATTTGTATTAAAAATAATTCTAGAATGCGTCACCTTGTCCTGGATTTAGAAAATATTGCCAGCAAACTTATAAATATTAAAATTTTTGACGCCAAACATACTTTTTATTTCAAAATCAACTTTCTCTAATAATCATAGTGATATCATGCAAATTACATACATTTGTTTACTTTGATATGAATACAAAATTTTGTAGTTCTATGTATACAATTTTTTTAATGCATGTACACCAAAGATTTATAGATTTTAATGAGCAATCCATTGTATGAAGTATGCAAAGTAATTACTGAATTCATAATGCAATATATGTATAAAACTCTTTATCGGTTTATATATAATCATGCGATAATGACCTATAACACAAAATTTATTTTGAAGAAGGACAGTGACCTCATAATGCCCGAATCCCACGTGACCGCGACTATTAGGCAACCAAATTTATAACGATTAAGACAGAATTCCCTAAAGACAGATGATAGTTCAATGGAGTAAATTTTACATTTCTTTAAAATCTTTGATTTGCAAAATGTGTTTATTTCTCAAAAAAAAATGTATTTTCTACATATTAACTACAAAATAATCATACTTATTTTTTATTTTTATCCTATTCTATATTGAAAAAATATTTTTTGATTAAAGAAGGTTGCCCTTTAAAAAATATAGGCTCTTTTGTAATCCACGTTCATTCAGATATAATAAAAATAATACCAAAAAGTCATATTACTTTTTTTCTTTCAATATTTATTATCAATTATTATAGCTTATTTATTTACCGTACAATACTAACATAAACACAACGTTTTTTACTCAGCTAACAAATACTTATTACATTTATAATAGATATTCAAAATGACCACCTTCCTTTTCCAAACATTTTATTCTGATTACATGCACTCAAAAACGCGTTGAAATTCATTTAATTTTATGTTTATTTGATGTTTAATTACTGCATCCAACTCTTCAAGTGTGTGAAGATGTTTAAGTATCTTATTTTTATATGGCCAAACATAAACATCAGGGCTTCAAGCAGAGCCACAAGTCCCTAGTAATCAATCTATCACCATAAAATTCCTGAAGATATCTTATAGTATCTGTTGCAGTATGTGTTGTGGCTCCATCTTGTTGAAAATACCTGTGCTGCAGTTTATCGTCATGCATTAATTCCAAGGCTTGTTGTAAAATGTTACGCTATCGTTCTCCATTTATTACTTCTCGAAAAAAAATTGGCCTATTATTCGTCTTCTTGAAACTGCTAGCCTATCTTCTGAGGGTGAACGATATTCCAATAAACTTATGCGGATGTTGTGCAGCTCAAGTTCTATAATTCTATTTACATATTTGCTAGATAAATGTACCCATGCGTCATCAGAATAAAACGTCAGTTCTAATAAATTATCGACGTTTAAATGTTCATTAAACCATCGACAATATTGTACTCGTTGGTTGTAATCAGGAGGAAGTAATTCTTGCACAACAGAAACTTTATAGGAATGCATCTAGAGATGCTTCTTTAATACCTTGAGACAAATCCCAACTGATACACCTACGGACATACCTATATAATATGATGTTCAATTATTTCTTGTAAATACACAAATTAATAAACACAAAGCTGTAAGATGTTATAAGTTGATAAAAAAATTAATTCTAAAGAAATAGTAATATTAAAAAGATTTCAAAATTATTTAGTTATTAACTATTTTTAAATTTAGCTTTAGGTTAAAAAATTTACATAATTCAAACTATATTAAATTTATCTCAGTACCTGTTTGAGTATATAACTGCGAAACAAGTTTCTTATATGTTGAATATAAAACATAAAACACACCACAGAAATGAGACAACATTCCCTGTTAAAACAATAGGTCTGCCTGTCGACTTGCTTTGCAAATGCAATGTTTCTCCTAATATATGTAATTAAGGATTAATTTCTGGTTTTTAAACACGATATTAGTTAGCATCAGGAAAGATTTCAACAAATTGTTCCATACACAAATCTAAAAGAAATAAGGAATTAAATGATGGACATAACCTTAAAATATTCGGACGTCGAATTTTTGGAGCTCTGAAAAGAACATTTATTTTTTCAACTCGACAGAAAGATTAATTTGCAAAAAAGCACAAACATACTAGTAAAGTAAACACTACTAAATTGTACAAACAAGAGGTAGAACACGAAAAATTCCGAATATCTGTGGATTGCCATTTCATCTAGGGCCCTACTTTGGTAATTTTTCCTTGGTCATTTCGGAAATACCAACTTTACTGAGCGCCAAAACAAATTTGGTCACGTGGGACTCGGACATTTGTGAAGGCACTGTACTTTCAGGTTCAAGTACGTAACACGAAAGCCAAATACACGCCCGTCTTTGTTTCATTGTTTATTCAAATTCAAGAACGTAACTCTGCGGTATTCTATCCTTATCAGTGATGCAGACTTCCCAAGCATGGGAGTTTCCAGACGAACTTGTCAAAAAAAAATTAAAAACAAATAGCTACCATAAATTGTAACGCCCACCAGGTTCAATTGGTATTGATTCAAAATTCAACCAAGCGAACCTACGCAAAATGATGTCAAGCCTTAAAAATACAAATAACAAATATTTAACTTTTGCTTACATTTAATATGTTGTACAAAAGTGACCGAAAATATTGTTCTCTATCATTTTATGTAGGTGGCTTTACAGTCGGTACTACTATTCCGCATTGACATTTTCTAACATGTAAGCGTGTACCATTTTTATTTAATGGGGTATGTCTGACACACTGAAAAAAAACATGTTTTGTATAAACAACCCATACTGTAATAAAAAGTATGGTAAAATTCCTTGAAATTTTACTTGAACCTTTATATATTACCTATCAAATATAACCTTTATAATATATATTTTAAAGGTTATATTTGATATACAGGGTGTTTTCACTTTAAATTTGGAAAATGCAGGAATGTATTCCCTATCCAAAATTAAGTGTAGTTTGCTCTATAAATTTTTTATGAAAGCCTTTGTTTTGGAGATACAGGGCGTTGAAGTTAAAAAAAAAATAAACACTTTTTGACATATCTCGGCTATCCACGAGTAGATTTGATTCAAACTTGGTACACATTTTGCGTATTGGGGGTTCTCATAATTAACAGAATATTAGTCCTATCGGATTAGCCAGTGGCGTGCAAAGGTAGGGATGCGTGGCACCTTTTTCAAAAAAAAGTACGCCATTGAGTTTTTCGAAGAATGTAAAGTAAATTTAAATACTACCATACAAAAGTACTCTAAAAGGTCTCTTGGTATTTTTTGATAATACGCAGCGTTCATGAGATTCTTGGACTATTAAGAATTCAGTGCATAAAAAAAAAATTTCGTAGACTTTTTTTTGAAAAAGGTGCCACGCATCCCTACCTTTGCAAGCCACTGGCTAATCCGATAGGACTAATATTCTGTTAATTATGAGAACCCCCAATACGCAAAATGTGTACCAAGTTTGAATAAAATCTACTCGTGGATAGCCGAGATATGTCACAAAGTGTTTATTTTTTTTTTAACTTCAACGCCCTGTATCTCCAAAACAAAGGCTTTCATAAAAAAATTTTGTAGAGCAAACGACACTTAATTTTTGATAGGGAATATATTCCTGCGTTTTCCAAATTTAAAGTGGAAACACCCTGTATATACATATGTATATATACAAGTTACCATGGAAAGTTAGAGAAATTTTACCATATTTTTTATTACAGTGTGAGCCAAGAGAATTAGTCAGGGGGTTGATTTTATAATTTTTTTGGCCAATCAGAAATACATAGCCTTCATAAACGATTACAAACCACGTGACTCGAGTATAGGCAACCAACATTGCACGATCGGTACTATCAACTAGCGACCTCGGTGGAGTGGTTGAAAGGGTTACAGAAGTTAATGTGAACAGGCAACCCCTATTTCTTAAATCACGGTGATACACGATCTTGGTCGAACTCGATGCGCAGCCTCGCCGCGGATAGGAGCGCCGAGCAGTAAACGACAGATATTGTTTAGAGCGACAACTCTGTACTAATTAATTGTTATTAAATTGTTAAAGCGGTTGTTGTGTATTATTTGGGGTGAAAACTAGACAATTTTGCTAACATATATATTATTTAGTATTATACACTTACGCAAAATACTTAGTGTGGGTACACATGTCCGCAAGTGACACATTTTAAGTATTACGTCAAGAGCGCCAGTCTGACGCCGGACGGCTTAACCGTTGCAAGCGACAAGAAACAATGTGCAACGCGCGATATGGTTCCCGGAAGAGGACCACGGCAGATTGGCGCCAAGGACCAGATATTTATACCTGCGAGCGACTCCATACCAGGACTCTCCAGCGAACACTCGCCCCGACAACACTTCTTTTTCACTAACCTTGTTTTCAATAAAAAATACTTTTATTTTTACCATTGAAAAAAAAAGACAATTTCGTTAAAATGCTTTTAACTTTATTATAAGGAGAAAACTATCGAACTTCACTTGTTAATGAACAAACTATTGCGTCTATGCACGAGATAATGCGATCCCCGATTGGTTGAATAAAATGTCATGAAATATTACACACCAGCCGGTGAAACAGAATATTGTGTTTCAACGTAATCTTATTGTTATACAATTAGTAATTTTCAATTTTTCCAAAATTTAATTGTCAATTACTGTTTCAAAATTACTGGTCATGTGGCTTGTAATCGTTTATGAAGATTTTGTATCACACACTTAAAAGTAAGTAGATAAGTCCTCACAACTACGCAATAACTACTGCAACACATGAAACAGTTGATGTTTCCAAAATCTCTGATTTCATTTTCAAAATTCAAATTGACTTAAAGTTAAATGTGATTTTTTTATTTTCAGATATACCAAATTAAATGAAAACCGTAAATGCCATAAATAAACTGCTACAGACAATATTTATGCCATATATTAAGGTGCAACTTAATTTAATTAAAATATAGCATCAGTTTCGCGCACCTGCCGGATACAGTATAGACAAAAATCAGTGATTATTTCAAATTAAATTTTGAACTAAAGTATGTAAAAACATGCAGTACATAGCATATTATAAGTGAAAAATAAGTACATATAAGAAATCTTAAGGAAAATTGGAAACGATTTGAAAAACTTAATTTAATTAAACAGGATAATTTCACTTTAAATACAGAAACTGCAGGAATAGATTAGCTGCCAAAAAATAAGTAGAGTTTGCTCTATAAACTTTTCCTGGAGGATGTGGTATTCAAATTTCCAAAAAAAAAATCTTGACCTATTTGCTAATGTTGTTTTATTATTTAGCTTTAATTTTTTTTCCAGAAATAAAATTATTTCTACAAAAAAACCGCCAGTGGCGTATTCTTTTCTTGGGAAAAGTTGACGGATGCTTTAGTAGTACGTCACTGGTTAAAATCAGGAGGTTTTCTTCAAATAGACGGTTTAATTTATTAGGAAAATTCAATAAAACGTAAAACTAAGCCCAAATATCTCATAAACGGCTGCTACTATTAAAAAAACACCAAGAAACATTTTTCAGTCATTTAACATAACAGTACCTGAATGTAACATTTTCTGTACAAAAACCCGTCAGTGACGTATTTTTTTCTTGGGAAAATGCGACGGCTGCTCCACTAGCACGCCACTGATTAAAGCCACAAGGTTAATATTACATTCAATAAAAGGTCTAATTAAGTGAATACGCTGTAGTAAATTTCATTCAATTCCGTCATCGCATTATGAAGATATATAGCAGAAAAAATATATTTTTTGTAAACTTTAACACCCTGTATGTCGAATACTGAGTCCCACAGGAAAAACGTTTATAGAGCAAACTCTATTTATTCTTTGGTAATGAATCTAGTCCTGCAGTTTCTGTATTTAAAGTGAAATCACCCTGTATATTTATAAATACATATTATTATTTGCTGTTTATGTTACATTACAGATTATTTTTCCGGTACTACCTGTACCCTCTAAACCTAATGAAACACGACAGCTGCCTCTGACCTTTTTTAATATTTCATAGTATACACACTGTCACTTTATAAATTGAATTTTATACAATCAGATATACATAAAAAAGAGAATTGAAACTATAGATACATTGTTACCTTTCCTTTTATTGAAATTATTTGCCCACAAAGTTATTGACGTTTGCAGATTATATTTCTGCTACAAATGCAATAATATTCCTACCTTTACTTATTACAAAATAATGCTTACAATAAATATAAAAATAAAATTATAGATATATCCTAGACATACGTAAAACTCCATCTATGAAGAAACTAATATAATTTTGCTACGTATTGTAATATAACTTACATGATAAAATCCTATTAAATGAAGACAATAGAAACATCAGTAGGAATATTAACTTGTATGTAAGTTCTTTTAAGTTTCTCATAATCCATAATCCACATGTAGGTACGTTTAATGTACAGAGCCTTCATGATTACAAGCCACGTGACCAATTATTTTGTTTAGAACACAATTAAATTTGGGTAAAATTCAAATAAGATCAAGATTACATTAAAATATAACATTCTGTTTCACCTGCTATTGGTGCAATTTTTAATGAGATTCTATTCAACCAATAAGCGATTGCATTATCTCGAGTGTAGTCATAACAGTTTGTCATTGTTCACTGGAAACGTATGGTAATATAACTTACATGATAAAATCCTATTAAATGAAGACAATAGAAACATCAGTAGGAATATTAACTTGTATGTAAGTTCTTTTAAGTTTCTCATAATCCATAATCCACATGTAGGTACGTTTAATGTACAGAGCCTTCATGATTACAAGCCACGTGACCAATAATTATTTTGTTTAGAACACAATTAAATTTCGGTAAAATTCAAATAAGATCAAGATTACATTAAAATATAACATTCTGTTTCACCGGCTATTGGTGCAATTTTTAATGAGATTCTATTCAACCAATAAGCGATTGCATTATCTCGAGCGTAGTCATAACAGTTTGTCATTGTTCACTGGAAACGAATCATTAATATTGGTGTCGCCAAGATTTATTTTTCGTTATCAGTACTAGCCCTGCAATGTTGGTTGCCTACGCTCTGCGGTCACGTGGCCTGTAAACATTTATGAAAGCTCTGTACAGGGTGATTCACTATATTTTGACTCCCCTTTAACTTTTTTGTTTTAAGAGATAAAAAAATGTGAAATATAAAAGTTGCACGATTTTTTATGAATTTTTCGAAAATGATAGTAGAAAAACAAATGGAATTCAAACAAAATGGCCGCGGATCTTAACTTTGTTAAGTTAAATAGATGTATATTTTTACATATTTGGATAGAACGTTCTCTGTCGAGCATAGTCATGTGGGGTTTGTTGAGTCCATCTCTAACAATAAGCGAAATACTATTAAAAAATGAAAAGAAAGTTTTTTATTAAGAAAATAATATATCTTGTAATTGTTAAACTACTTTCAGGCATTTCTGCCTTTTTCCAATTACGTAAAGATTTACAGATTTAGTTATATGACTATGCTCGACAGGGAACGTTCTATCCAAATATGTAAAAATATACAGGGTGTTCCATTTAACTTAACAAAAGTTAACATTCGCGGTCATTTTGTTTGGACTTCATTTATGTTTCTGTCATTTTCAAAAAATTTATAAAACATCGTGCAACTTTTATATTTCACATTTTGTTATAACTCTTAAAACAAAAAAATTAAAGGGGGGGGTCAAAATATAGTGAATCACCCTGTACATCTGATACATATTTTCAAAAAATAATATAGGTGGTTTGAAGTATAGTTCCAATATTTTAGTATTTGTTCTATTTTAGCTTGTAAAAATTATAAATCAGACTGACACTGCTAAAAATTTAAAGTAAAAAAAAGAGTTAGGTCTTTGTTAAGACTGAAATTCAGCACATGCCTCTAAAGCTTCTTATCTGCCAACTTCCAGTCAAAAACTCTGTTTAATATCACCGGAATTGCATTGCTTATGTTAAAAAAGTACTCTTAAATATTATTTTTACGTGATTACATAACTAAGTTTTTATTCTCATTGTTTCATCTCATCATGTTATTAGTATGTAGATGTTGTAATGCCTCGTTTGATGCAAATAACTAAATAAAGGTTTATGCAAGTTACATACTAATTTTAAAAATGATACAATATTATCGTTCAGTTTTAGTGTATTACAACGTTATCTGCTTTCTTAATTATACTTTTGATTCTCCGTTTTTTTCACTGTTCTTTTGTTTATTTTTTAACAAAAAATTAAATATTTTTTTTATAGTACAAAATGACTATCTTTCATACTATTGACTTTTCAGAGTAAGTAACCTATTTACTGTTCAGCCATCAAATTCAACCATGTACACTTTTTGAAACATCGGTAAAATTTTCTTCGATATAAGCCAATATCAGTTTATAATATTATGACTCAAATCACAGTGGAACCTGGAATATGTATACGCCCTTCTTTGCCTAAATTTTATCTGACACAAAAACATAGGCATTGTTCCGCATTAAAACAATCTGTATTCACATCATGATCAGTTGTATTCATTTTGAGGTAGAAACACGTCTAAAAGGTGTGTTTACATTATTACAATGGGTACCTAACCATGACATAATTTTCAGTGCTTATTTCTCGAGAAAGAAAGGAACACTGAATATTATCAAACAAATTTATTTTGTTAAGCAGTTGAAAATGAATTTTTTTATCATTTCGACATTGGAGTCCAATGCTCTGTAATATTTGTAATATATTTAAACAGAAATTGTGCAAATCAGTTTGTTCTTGCCCATTTAAGCAATGCATCCTGGTAATATCTAATTGATGATTATCCACTTGTGTAATAGATAGGAAGGAAATGTAAAAATACTGCACAGATATGCTATGATTAAACAATGAACAGTTCGAGACACCTTTTGACCGAATTCCTACAGGTTGTTGTAGTCGAAGACCTATAAAAAAGTGAAAGTGGAAAGTGTAGTGCCTGAACACCACGTCTTGATATGGGCTGCAGTTTTTTTTCGTTTTGACTTAACCTCTAACAATAAGGTTCTAACGGTTCAACGACAAATTGTTTATTTTAGATCTGTGCCAGGTCAACAAACTCGTATCACTGCTGACGTCTCCTTTATCATGCAAATTCTAATTGAACTAACTTCGCGCTTTATAAACAAGGAATGCATTTTGACCCAATTTGCCTATTTGAAATAACACTGACTTTCCATGTACCTACCAAAATGCAAGTATTAATTTACTGTAGGACGTTAAACAGTTCACGAAAGCAGTAGCTGCTGCCCTAGTTAACAAGCCGATACTACTGGTAACTGGTAATAACAGGGTGTTAAACTTGCAGCAGAATTACGTCCAAAAATGGGCGGTTCAAAGCAACATTTGGACTATATTTTCCAGACATTTTCGAAAATTCACATAAGATCCGTATATTTTCATCCTTACTTTTACATGAACTCAGTGACATTTAGGCCACGGATTCTTATGTTTTCGAGGTCGCTGATTACGAATCTGACGTCAAAAATGTCAAAAATACGACTTGACAGTTGACGGCTACCAACACGGTGTCATATTGACGAAGCGATTCGAAATCCTGGATAATGTTGCTGGTGTAAAGGTTTTTGACATCACCAATTCCAAATCTGATATCAGAAATGTCTCTTGACCGTTAACAGCTGTCATATCGATTATGTCAAAATGACAGAATGAAATTAGTAATTTCCGAAGGTTTTTGGGAGTGAGAATTCCAAATGGCGTTGAAAATCACTCTTGACAGCCGACAGTCCTCATATTGAGACTGTCACAATAAAAAGGAGTCGATATTGTGAAAACAATAATACCCAAGGGGTTTTTGAAGTTGCTGATTCCGAATTTCATATCAGAAATGCCTTTTGGCAGTTCACAACTGTCATGCTAATGTCAAACTGATAACATGGATTACTTTTTTCATGATCTCCCAGAGGTTTTTGGGGACGCTGGTTCCAAATTATACACTGGAAATTACTTTTGAATATTGACAATTGCCATATCGATACTGTCATGACCGAATGAGTGTATATTCAGAAAATGATGGTTGGAAAATGAACGATTCATTACCGCAAATTACACTGAACTGAATCATTCTCACGAAAAAGCAATTTATTCTGTGATTTTGACAGTCAAAAGGCATTTCTGATGTCAAATTCAGATTCGGCAATGCCAAAAAACCTTATACCAGCAATATTTTCTAAGATCTCAAGTCACTTCGTCAATATGACACTTTTTTGACAATTGTCAATTCTCAATGTGTATTTTTGACATAGAATTTGACGTAGTCCAAAAAATGCAAAAAAACCCCGGGGTTCAAGTGTTAAATTGCGAATAAATGACCCAAAAATTTGAAAAGTGGTAACCTGATCCACTTCTTATTTGTGGAAGGGCGAAATGGGCGGTGACTATTAGACGCTTTCATTATAGCCATCTTTCTCTATCGCACGGATTTCTATAATTTACTTTATCGCTCTCACGTAACGGCCGATGAACAATGGGGACTTTCCGACCCTGTATATGCCGTAGGCACATTTTGAGTTTCGGACGATCAAAATCAAACTACACTTGCGTCCAATGGTTAAATTCATCTGGGATCTCTACTGCGACTGCGAAAAAAAGCTATTGTCTGTCACTAAGAAGTTTAGGATTGGATTTCGAGACCACCCCTTTTAGAAATAAAATTAGTGCATTTGATTCCTGTTCTAAACAAAAACTGTGTCTTCTATTTTATTCGACAGATGAGCCATTTTTAAGTTATTTGAAATAAACCTACGACATAGTTGAATAAATGGAAAATTACTCCAACACTGTTCATTTTGCAAAAAATACCACATATAGACATTTTTTGTTAGAAATGCAATTTTTAATACAGTGTAATCAATCAGAAGTCAAAATAAATCGTTGAAATAAGAATTTTAAATCTTTATGAGGGGTTATTACACTTTAGAAAATTATGAGCTTGTACTCCAATATATATTTTTTTTGGACTTGATACTATTAGTTAATATTAGTACTTAAGTAGTATTAATAGTTATTTATTCCACATGAACTTATTTTAAATTTAAAAAATGGTCATTGAAAATTTGCTCATTTTTTCGATTAAAATGGAAGACATTTTTTGTAATCTATTATATTTAAGAGATATTTATAAATCTGATTTTTTTTTAATTTCAAAACTGTATTTCGAAAATTATATATTACGACCGAGGCTTATATAAACTTTTTCAATGTCTTGTACCCACTGTCGAAGTTTGACTACTAAAACTTTACTCACCCCGTATACCTACTATTTTCAATTGAGTCGGCTCTGAAGGTATTTTTGTTCTTAGAGGCCCGCCATTTCTGTATCATGTACCGACGCTTTTGTTTTGCTACAATTTAAACTCTTGTGTTGAATAAATTGAATTCTCTATGGTCTTTCCTCTTTTTTCCAAATAAAAATTTAATATAACCGCTAAACAGATATAAAATAGCTTTATTTTGTGATAAATACAATTCTTAATTATATTTTAGCAATTTATAACCTATCCGATCTTGGCATCAATCAGAACAGTAACACTGACACATATTAATGTGATGTATACAGCTAGCGGTATACTGTATTTAATATTTCCTATTATTGGAAATCTAGAAATAACTAAGAAATTAGGAAACACAGATATTAGCTTACATTTGTTGAAGGGAGCGCCAGTCTCTCCAATAATAATTATTTCGATTTTGCTAGACGGGGAGGTGAAACTATTTAATCGCATTTTTGTAACATTAACTATTTTAATTGTCGCATTATAATTAACTGTTATATGTAGATGCTAGATGCATTGTAATATAATAATGGAAAATTAGGGAATAAATATTTAAATTACTTCAAGATGCTGAGGTTTCGCATCCGGTTTGAAAAAAAAACCAAGCCAACAGAACTGAACTGTCGAGAATGAGTAATTTGTTGACGTTATACCCACAAAGTTACATAATACTTATATTTGGATTTTGTTTATATAGGTACATGTATTTTTCATGTCGAAAAGTTCTCGTAATTTTCTAATATTTGCTAAGCCATTTAAAAGTAATAGGAACTGACATATGCAAACATATTCCCATTTACTTTGATTGATTTGACTGATGTTAATTTTTCAAACTTTATGAACAGCATAAAAACAATTGTAAAGTTCAGAGGCAATATGTTCACAATAAGAACAGAGAAATAATCTTGAACCAAACCTTCAGTGTCAATTTTTAGCTTTTTTACATCATAGGCCTAACATCACGTACATATTAGCTAAATACATGTTCTAAAAATGTTAACTTTTTGGTGATGTCCAAACGTAACTAAAAACAACATAATTCAACATTACAAATGAAATAGGTATTTCTGTCTGTAAAGACATAATATTTCCACTAATTGGAATTTTATTTAACAACACTGTGAAAAGAAAAACCTTATCACAGTATCTTTAGTAGTATTATTACTTTATACACGAGGACATGCAATTTTTTATTGGTAGATATAGCATTTCAGTATATTTTCAATTTAATATGAGTTTACTTTTTATTGGCCTCCAAAAAATTTCAGTGGGCCTTATATAAGTGAATAAACAGTTGTGCATCCATTTTTGTCACCAAAATTCTAATACAATCTATGGCACTTTTGAATTTCGCAATACGTCTCTTTCATGTGCATGAAAACAATGCATGCATGAAAATTTTCCCAAAAACGGTCTTTCAGAAAAATGGATTCTTTTTCGAAATCGCCACAACCAATTTTTAAAGATAAAACACGCTCCATTGTCTCCTGCATCTTAATTTTGATCTCAAACCACACATATTCGGCATTATATGAGAATAAATGTGTTTTAGCAGTACATGTTTGCTTTTCAAATTGATACTTTTTGGATACGTAACTGGAATATTTTTGTTTACGTTACGTTAATTGTATATTTTGAAATATCGACTTTGATATAATTTTTGGATGTAGATACGTTGCACTCTCTAAGTTAAAGATGTTCTACTTAAACTAATGGTTTAACTACTATAAAATTGTATCTTCAATTTTTCTTGCTAAACGTAAATTCATCTAGAGCAGTCTCATCTATCGCCTTTATCTTTACGAGTATTTTTGGGATCAGAAGTCACAAGTGGCACTCCATTTTAATAAAGCCGTTGGTTTTTGTATTTAAAAGCCGTAACAGCAATTTAATTAACCAAAATCATTCCCGGCCATGTGGTGTTGTTGACCAGGCAGATACATAATGTAACCAGGCATATAACTGACTATGCATGCACATGGCGTTATGTGACGTCATCTAGAGCGTATAGTTAATTCGATCCACATGTTCTCAAAAACCACCAGAATATCGTTTATTGCAATTACGTCATAACGTATTGAGTTACTTCATTTGTCGACCTTCACTGGTTTATCGAACTAGAAACGGCTTGAGACGAACGTTACCTGCACCGAGCGTTTAGTAGAAAATGTTGCAAAAGCAAGATTTTTTTAAAATTTTAACAAATCTCTAAACTATTGAAGAAAAAAATTGGTACCTACCTTTATTCGATAAATCAAACCATTTCCGAAAAATTCGGAATTCATATGAAAATGTCGTGGATTTACATATTATATGAGACGTCGTGGTCCCACATTGGGCGCCATATCGTGGATATTTGTTAATTGTATCCTTTGGTTTGGTGGTCCGTTAAGGCGATCTTGCACCTCCATACCCCTGCTATTGGGTTAAGCAACATTATCAAGACATTCATGTGTCGCTTGAGGTGCCGGGAGGTTCTCAACGGTCGCTTGAATAAGAATACTCTGTGCACTTGTCGCTTTTCCTCCATTGATGTGTTGTTTTGCTTCAGGATCCTCTACTGTTGTCGCATAGAACACATTCGAGATGCTATTGTTTTTTAGGCTTTCGACGGAGCCTTCATTTGCACTTTGCACAATGGTTTGTTGACACTACGAGTCCTTACTACTCCTGTGTCTATGTTTCCCTGTCTTTTTGGCGTTGCATGAACACTAATTATTGTTTGTGAGGTTTCCTTAGAGTATCTGATATGGAAGCTTTAGGAGCATGTATCCTTCAAAACAACCTTCGTTGCAGGCTCAGAAACTCCTGGACGGTATGGGCTACAAGAACTATGGTCTAGGCCATGAGCAAAGAGGTCGTATAAATGTTTACTTATAATTTTTTAACGCAGTTTTCAATTTTATAAAAATTGTGAATTGAAATTTTATTGTCAACTTACAATAAATGAAAGGATACAATGCATAAGCGAAAATTTGAAATGTACTATTGTACTGGTCAGTTATCCGTTCCTGGTTAATAAACTGCACGATATTCGGGTTGACGTTCGAACACGCGCCAAGCTGGATCCACAAGGATCCTGCAATGGTCTTCCCGTTGATTGAAAAACGTCCATCTTAGAATGGTGGAAAGTTTCCGAAGGGTTATCAACCTGTAACTGATTTAATGGTGATTGCTTCACTCAGAATTTTATACTTTTGTGGAACGCCGAGGGCGACTCAGCGATCGGTAACGTGCTCTGTGAGCATCGTCCGGTGGTGCTTAAGGGCCCCATATTCTTTAAATAGTGTTTTCCGCAAAGACAAATAATTTAAGACAAACATTTAATAACTGAATAATCTAAAGCTTATCAAATAATAGGAATGTTATGTCATGCCACCTGAGTATTTTCAAAGACGCCGCAGTAAAACGAATAAACAGGTGCAAAAAACGATCAAACCATCAAGGTTTTAGGTACTGAAATCTACGAAAATACTAACTTTTTTATATATAATTCCACATGTAAATATTCTTATAACATTTACTTGCTTAGTCCTACATATAAAATTGTTTACTTTTATTTATAAGTACGTGAAAATAATTCTTAAAATGTGGGGTTAGAATAACAGCAAACGCATGTTTTACAAAAGTTTTTTTTTACTTATTATTTTATTTGAGTAAATTTAAATGGTAACAATGAATAAACAAAACATCAAGGATTTTATTTTTGCGCTTACTTTTGTTCTACACGTTTTACTTTTAAAGATTTCAGTACCTAAAAACGCCAGAAATTTCACTATTTCTCGGCCAGGAATATGGCCACCTTAACAACAATTGGGGCTTCGTAGGGTAACTTTCGATGTGCGTCGTAGGTCGTCTGCGATCTTTCGTATATGGATCTATACACCTTTCTATACATACATACATATTAGAACTATTCTTTCTGTATAAGCTCAAAATATTGAAACTTAATTTTTCTTTGTTATCGCCGTTGTAGCACACCGTATTGTCAAAATTTTAACTGGGATCTTGCGCTTTTTTTTGAAAGGGGTTTAAAATTTAACAAATATGTATATTCTGTTATTTTAGTTAGTAGGATTTCGAAATATTGTTACGTGGTCGGAATAAAGTTGTGATGCAGCTATATTATTTAGAACAAACATTATTATTATGCTTGACATATTTTATTTAATTTGTATTTATTTGAATAAATATTTCTACCACTGACAATTCAAATTTGTTCGGTATAACAACCGAAGATTCGCTGTAGTCAAGTTATAACCGAGATTGAAAATCAAGTTCAATGTATTTTTTATAAATATTCTAATATTATTATTTTTGTTATTATTATATCTATTAGGTACTAAAGATAGGGGTTTTTTGTGATGTTACATATATCGATTAATGGAATATATCTTATCTAAATACGATTAGTGACACAATAGTTTATTTCGATTTGTAAAACTCTTAATTTTATATAAAAACAAGGATGATATCAAATAGTAGACGAGTGTTATGATTGCATCTTTCCTTAAATAAAGTTATAATACACATGGGCGTAGCTACAATTTTTGTTGGGGATGCACCCAAGACTGCAAGCTTTATGGAGGCTTCCAAAAAAAAGGCACCGACTTACCGATATGACAAAGATGATAATATTATTATATACTGTGGTGTATCTTCTGTTTTATGTTTAATATTTCAAGGATTTGTCCAATATTATTATAAGTAATCTATGACAGTTTTGTTAAAATATTAATTTTGCTTTTTTATTATAAGTAATAAATCTTTGTAATATGGAAGATATTTCTCAGAAACATCTTGTAAAACAGTTAGCTGAAATGTAGATTTCTAGTTTTTTAATATTGTTCAAAAATTAACGAATTTTACTTACACTACTTATTTTGGTATAACTTACTCCAGATAAAAAGCAGCTCTTTAAAAATATTTAACTTTAAAAAAATTGTAATTAATTTATTTTTTCCAGTTAAAAACACCATGTCAATAAAAAATGTGTGAAATAAAGAAAAAATGTGTCTTTTGTTATAAAGGGCCCCACACACTTCGATTAATTCGCACTAATCTGCACGAACGTGCCAGGACGCAATGTGGAGAAAAAAGCGGTACGGTTTCTTGGTCGTGCAAAATCTGTTTCGGTTGGATACGTTGCCTTTCGTGGTTCGCGCGGTTAGGTCTGTACCATGTCTGTACGGTCCTGTTTGCACTAATGGAACGAAGGCTGTCAGAGAGAGCCGCAATTCAATGGCGTGCCAAGCGAGTCAACTGAGACATGCGCGAGCCGTTGCCTAACAATTTTTTTCACGTTTGCGTCACGTTATTAAACTGTTGCTTTGTTACCGTGCGGATGTTGCGTAATTAATTCCTATCCGTTGGTATTCATGGTGGTGTATTGTATTACAATTTAATTTGTTGCTTCTTAATAAATTATGCGTACGCCTATGTGCCGCGGCTCAGTTTTAACAGCTCTATCCATATATTATTATTTTTTAAATAAACGTCACAGCTGCTTCCAAAATTAGCAAATGACCGTATATTTTGGTTCTCAACAACTTGAACGGCTGTCAAAATTGATATGCGTCTTAAAATATGTTTTAAACAATTTTCGCCACTAAAATTTACAATTTTTCGTATCTATGACTTTTGTATCAACTTTTTTTTAGTGGGCACAACCAACGGTTGCAGGAAGGTGCCGTACACCCCATAAATCTCATAATGACTCAAAATGTTTGTTGAGATTCCGAAATTCAACAAGGTGTTGTCCCCTCCCGTAGTTTCTTTTACTTTTCTTAATTTTTCCACAAATAGCAACTGACGATAATTTGTTATAACTTCTCATAAGTGGTCTTATTTCATAAACTGCAATAAAAAAATACAAAAATTACTTTTTAATCCCACATTGCAAGATAACAAGTACACCACACTGATAATTATGACACAATATTGCAGAATACAACTGGGATTACCCATGGAATCATATAATTAAGAGAAACGACTAATAAAGGTTTAATAATGAGGTGCTCTTTATTTACATAATCAAGAGGCATTTAATTGGCAACTAGATCAGACATAACTGTTTTACGCATTCCGCATAAGTTCAAAAAATGCATAAAGAAACTAGATCTTGTTGATACTTATAACAGCTTTCTTCTGCTACATATATGTAACGATGATAGCCAACTATTCAACAGAAGTATTTACCGCATTCATTAAAGAAATTGAGAATACGGATGTGAAATATTTGTGATCAATAAGTTGTTCAATAACATTATTTAAATATGTATTCAAATAAATAACAAAAATATAAATAACTGATCTACATTTTCTTAGAGTTATGTGGTTTTTTTATGCACGAATGTCTGAATTTTTAACGTCATTTTTCTATAGGCTCGCTTTTCATAAACAGAATGTTTTCTATGTACATATAGAAAATTTGAAAGTGTATTTTTTGACACATTTTTAAGGAAAAGTTCCTATAAAAACTTTTTATTTCTGAAACACAGGGTTTTCAAATTTACTTCGGTTTAAAATCAGTGCTTTGAAAATAACAATTAATATTAAATTCTAATTTGGGATAGAATCTAAAGTTATAATAAAATTCCAATTTTTTTTAAATATGTTCTACGTCTATGAATTATTTAAGGTCACAGATTAAATTCTTGAATTCTCCATTCAATCCTAAATAAAAAAGTGTCACTTTATCTTAGAGTACAAGTATCACTTGTTTTAGTTTAACATAACTATGCTTTATAAAACAGTCTTTTCCCCGAGTACATATTCCAAACTTTCCAAATCAGTTTTGCTCCTTAAAATAATGAAAAAGTTCAAAGTCCTAAAATATTTTGGGTTTCCAATTGGAGTGCAATTTTGTTTTTTTACATTTCAGAATGGCAACTTAATTCTCCCTTGTTATTTAAAATCTAGCTACTTGAATGAAAACCAGTAGAATAGAATTAAATGAGCACTTTCATTTTCTAAAGATAAGTCCATATATTTTTAAATTATTTGAATGAAACTTTGGAATAGGAGAATTTTTGGGGCAGCCGGTATTTCTTACCTATAATATATAGGTCGCCAAGAGTTGTAGTAAAAGTACAGTCGATTTTTGAAAAATTCAACAAACACAGTAAATAAGATGGCGTTCCATAAAACGTCTCATCTTTCATTTCCCAAACTCTACCGATAAAAAAAATATAACAAAAAACAAACATTCTTAGCAGTATTTTAAGTAAAAATTAAGTCTATGACTGTATCACTTTCGACTACCTTAAAATTCGCCCTATACTAAATTTTTCTGAATTGTCTTAAAAAATTAAGAATGAATTATCTTAAATAAAATAAAATTAATAGTATATTATTCAACGAGCGTATAATGATGGGTATTATTCACGAGGTGAAGTTTACGGCCACGAGCCGCAGGTGAGTGGCCTAAATCACCGAGTGAATAATACCCATTATACGGGAGTAGAATACTATATTTTATCCACGACTACTAAATATTTTTGTTGAAGTTTTTTTTGAAATGTTTCGAAAAACATGGTATGTTAAGAAACAGATATACGACTCGCACAAATGAAGTCGCTGATGGCTCAGTGTAGATGCTCTTTCCCTTCCATCCGCGGGTCCCGGGTTCGAATCGGGTCTAGGAAAATTCACTTTTTTAATTTTTTTTTATATGTACAGCACTGAATTGAAAATATTTAGTGGTTTACACGATAAAATTTTAAAAACGGATTGTTTGTAGCAGAACAATATAATATTATAGCTAAATTAAGGAAGCATCTGACAGTAGTGATTAATGACTCATAAATCACTGCCGTGATTAATGGGTATTATTAAGGTCGAGCAAACAGACGTATAATGGGTACATTATACAATAGTCGTGGATAAAATATTTTTTGACGGTGCATAATATTAGTCATAACTATAAAGAAGCAAAGCATTAACTTGATCTAAATTGGTTTATTTTAACTAAAATAAGTTATTAACTAATGACATTGTGGGAAACAACTATACTGCGGACTATGCGTAATCCAGCATTAAATTACATCCCCAATATCTAGTAAACAGTTAAGATCATTCTTCAGCAGAATCACCAGACATATGATTCCAAACTTATTACTTTTCATCAGTATTGCATAGGTGATACCTACCACCAACAAATAATGTAACTATTTAAATGTTTTATACAGAATGTAATTTTAAGTGGGGGGCAGATTCTGAGTATATACATTTTTCAACTTCAACATTGTGTATCTCGGAAACAAAGAATTTTTTTTAAAATTTCATTCGAACTACCCCCCCTTGATTTTCATAGTGGAATTGGTGACATTTGTCCTATTAATGAAATGAGATTAGGCAAATATGCATAGCGTATACACCCTGTATAAAAATCCAGAGAAAAAAATTGTGTTTTGGTGCAGAATTAAATTCCTTTTTATATTTATATTTTATTATATATTTTTATATGTATTTCATTAATTCAATCTTTTTTTTTTTTTTTTCAGGCATCGACTATTGATGGCAGGCGCAAGGGAGCATGCCTGTTCTGTCAGGAATACTTCATGGAATTGTACCTGCTGGCAGAACTCAAAACAATCAGCCTCAAAGTAACTACCGTAGATATGCAGAAACCACCCCCTGATTTCCGTACGAATTTCGAGGCAACTCCACCTCCTATTCTAATAGATAGAGGCATGGCCATCTTGGAGAATGAAAAAATCGAAAGGCACATTATGAAGAATGTCCCCGGAGGACATAACCTTTTTGTCCAGGTACATTTCGTGAATTTTAAACAGTAGTAATTATTAATATTTATTAAACTAATTTGGATTCATATCAAGTAATGGTTAGTCAAAATTGTATGCTCTTTAGATATAAGTTGGGTACACAGATCTTGTACGTAATAAATGGGTTGTATCTAGAATGCTCTCCCCGAGGCTTTCCTACTACTTTCCTAGGTATTAAGCTATATTACAAATGTTGCTAAAATAATAAAAGATGGGTCGTCTGCAAAGACAGATAAAAACATTGGTCAGTGTTCGATGTTTTAGATGCGATTAAGAAAGGGTATGTTGATGTGATGACAAATACAAAAAGTTATTTGACGTAAACATTATTTTCTTATCTTTGATTAGTCTTCTCTTTACATTTTTCTTGAAAGAAGTTTGTTTCCGATTCACTAGATATTAGTAACTGATGAGTTGTATTACTGTGTACAAAGAGCAGCTAGACTTATAAATGCTAACCTAAAACTGCTCAGTATAATGAATTGTTTTCTCTATATAGATTCTTCCGAATAATGCTTTTTAAAAATTGTGCTTACAAAAGTAAACACCTTGGACGATCCACCGAAATGAAATTTTGGTATTAGCACACAAATTTAATTAACTTTTTTTTTCTTAAATGTTATGCGATTTTCCTATTTTTGGCAAGGATTTTTTAACTCAGTAAGCCATAAAATTAAGGTATAGAAAAATAATAGTTTCAAAATTGACCCATGTGTTGTTCTAATATATGAAGCCATATTTTCGTTGAAGCACAGAAAACTTTTCATCGGTCAATAAACCATTTCAAATATCTCTACCTTTAAATCATACAATCAGTGCAATTTTAAATACAAGATTATGGATAAGTAAAAATAGATAATCTTCAAGTGTAAAAAAATGTGTACAGATAAATTCTAAACTTAAGTAGAACATATACAAATACTTGTATCTAAATATTGTTATATAAATTATTAAAACAATAAGATGAAATAACACTGATAAATTTAGCTAAAGTATTTACGGTTATGATTAATAAATTAAAAATATTTTAACAATTTCGTACCACCTGTAGTGATAAATAATACCAGAAAAGCATATATGTATTGAATAGTAAATGGAGGATGTTTCAAATTGAATTCAATGTTTGCAATCCCAAAAATCGTCGTAGAAGTTAAAATGGGACAAAATTGCGTAAGTAATAATAATAATAATAATGTTTATTCATATTCATATTAAATACAATACAGTAATACAATAAGTAAATCAACCAATAATTACAATAATTAGTTTGAGCCACTTATATAATTAGCTGAAACCCTAACTTATCCCTAACTGAAAGATAAAAGAAAGTAAAAAAAAAGTTGCGTGTATAATTAAATATTTCTGAGAAAGAAACTGAAAATAGCACTGTTTGATTTTTTGAACAATGAAAAGTTTTCGGATTTTGATTTTGTCAAGTTCTACATTTATTTGAAGAGGTACAAAAACATATAAAACATATGATTAAGGCCACATACAGTTTGGTGTTCTGTCGTTCAGTAGTCATCCTTAACTTATTAAAAGAAAAATACACTTATTAACATTTTTGCACAATTAAATTTCTGTAAATATTTTCACAATTTTTCCACAATTTAACCATATCTCTAAAGTTTGAAATAGCACTGTTATAATGTCCGACATGAAACAGAGTGAATGTAATTTTGCCTCAGAATTATATAGGATGTTTGGAAAATACGTGTCCAACATAAAATACGAGATTCCCTTATCTGCACAGAATAGGCCAATTTATCTATATTCCAAATGATGTGCTTTAACCTGTTCAAATTTCATGCAAAAAATAGTTTTTCTACAAATATCTCCAAATCGTACCAATCAATCTTGAACTTTTGGGATTTAAGTTCCTGGGCACCCTGTTTACAGGGAATTTCATTTTGAATAACCGGCCACACAAAATAAAAAACGTTAGTCCTAGAGGCTAAACCATCCTATTTCTATGTGCTTTGCCCCAGTCACGTCATGGTTTTTTTTCTTAACACCAAAAATCGCTGATGAACTCATATATTTTAATTTAAAGTTTGGAACACAATAACCGGACTGGCATCGAACTGATATACTATATATCTATGGATATGTACTTATTTTAACCTACTGAATATGAATGACATCAATTTTTACTAATAATGTCATGGTTCATTCCTAACAACAAACTTTTATTCTTAGAAATAATAGCGGGACAGACATGGAACTGAAAACATTGTTTCTTCTCTTTATTCCGATTTATTCCCTTCAATTTTGCATGGGTAATTGTGGGAATTGTTTTCCCAAGTATTGGAAACTTTTTTTATTTTTAATATGGGACAATATTCAGATTTTACTGGGATACATTGCTTTTTATGCTTATGGAACAGATGTAATCAGAATACCACATTACGGTAACTGGAGTCAGTGGAGTCTACCAAGTTTAAAGTCTATGTCTTCAATGGTTTTTGAGTAATCTTTTAAAACTATGCTCAAAAGTTTCATTGCAAACCCTTGGAAATTGTTATAGGGAAAATTATTAATCTTGTTTTCTAGCTTGTTTTGAGGATAGAAACCGGCTTATTTTTATTTGTAAAAAGGTATATTTGGTACGCACCATTAAAAGATCTTCTAAATTACAAGTAGTTTTCAAACCATTTAAGATTATGAAAAAAAATCCAAAATGTTTCTGAAATATTAAACAAAAAACTGAAAACAGCATAATGAAGGAAATCACAAGATTTCATAGTAGTTGGAAAACCATGCTAGAAGAGTACTAGTTGAGAACCTTCAAAACAAACAAACCAAAAATACATAAATTAAAACATATCGCAAGTCTTAGTGCCTCTTTTAGTAATTTTGTATTTCAGTAACAAATGCCATAGAATGCGGCATCAGCTCCTTTTTTTAAAGCATAGCTTCTAATCATAACATTTTTTGTATCTCTATAATTTGTTAAAACAACACCTTTGAAAAAGCAGTTGGAAGATGTTACAGAACACAGAACCCAACACTAAACCAGAGAAAAGAGTTGAAACTCAAAATTTGTTAGCTCAGGTTCCCAGTGAGTGCAGCATTTTCTTTTCAAAATTTGTGCCTAACTTTTTTTGCTTAATTAATACCCTTTTGTTCGCGCCATGTAAGTAGATACACCGTATTTTAAAATTTGGCATTTGGTTCCCTATTCTATAATTATATCCAACAGTGGCGTACACAGCTTTTTTGTAAGGGGGGGGGTTACACTTTGTAGTAAGATTTTCGCGGCACGAAACTAGAGCACAGGGAAGCAGACGAAACTAAAAAGCGACGTTGCAACGTTTAGTCCGATTCAAGTACGATATTGGAAACAACAAAATATATACGGCAATAGGAAGTTTTAATAGGTATATAATTATTGTTAAAAGTTAAAGCTCATAGGGGGGGGGGTTGAACCCCCCCCCCACCCCCCCCCCCGTGTGTACGCCACTGATATCCAATTACTCTTGTAAAATTTTTGTATCTTAGATTTTTTAGTGAAATTGCATTATAATGCCTTCTCTATTTGTTTTACATTAGAAACTCCAGCTTTTCAAAATAATTTAAGTTAAGAAATTACTACATGAGGTTTTAAAATTCACTTATTATTATTATTGTTATTATTGTGCATCAACTTAGTTCAGATTTAATTATTTTCTTATGTTTATTTCGCCCCCTTTCTCATATTTACTTTTCTTATTATATGATGCTCAATTAATGTATTGACATATGAGGATTCAATAAAGGCAATTTATTATTATTATTATTATTATTATTATTTTATAACAATATTTTTTTAAAGAACTATTCTATTTTTGACAACATACAGTAATTTTTTTATTGTGTTATTTTAACAAAATACCTATACTCCGCGGTCGAAGTTATAGAGAGTGATTCAGACATAATATCAAAACACTATTACCATAATGCGTATAAAATATAAAATGATTTTTATACGGTTCAATATTATTTATCTTTGTGCCGCTTGCTACGCACATCGACAGAATCTATAATCGTCTATAGACTGAGTTACACTGAACGTCGATCTATATTCTATCTCTGTCTTTTGTACTTGGTAGGGAATTGCTTTTTTAGTTGGGTGTAAACGGACTTGATTTAACCGTCCCGAGAAACGTCATAGCATAAGCGTAGACGAGGAGTCTAATTCCATGGCTATAATAAATTTATAAATTAAAAAAACACAACTGGGACGTTTTAAAATGCTGTAGTAATTAAAATGGATCAAAGTGCCTGTTATGGCAAACTGTAAAAAAATATTAGATGTTATGTTTTATTATCTTTTTTCAATATTTTCTATATCTTGTTGCCTTTTACGCAGACACGCCAATGGATTTTCGTTCCCGGCACGCTTTATCCCTCTTACTAGTCCAAAAGCTAGTGATGAGTCACTCTCTATAATTTGGACCGCGGAGTAAATATGGAAATATCAATCAGCCTTATAGGTATAGGTTATGTTTTAAAAGTGAAACTGATGTATTTTATAACAATTGAAATGCGGAATTACTAGCATGGCATTGCAAGTACTAATTATATTTACTATATCACTTGTGAAGGTATCGTTAAGCCTTTTTGAAATATTAAAAAATAATGATTCCTTTTCAAAAAAATCGGAATAGGACATTACTAGATCAACATTTACACATAGCTTTTCATTTGTCTATTTTTACTTGAGGATATTCCTTAAAAATGTTTATGTAAATCTTGGGCTGGAAATTTACCATTTCATTCTTTTTGAAAAAGAGTCTATTTTTCTTAAATACTTCAAAAAGGCTCCTGTAAGCTTATGCACTTCCTCGTGAAACACCCTCTACGGTACAAAAGTTAATATCTTAATACAGTGCAACCTCTTTAATCCGAACACCACATTGCCAGGGATTGTTCGCATTATCGAATCGTTCGGATTATCGAACATACTATAAAGATTTGTACCTACATTATGTATATTATGTAAGTACATACACATTTTATTATAACAATATAAATATAAATCATATAAGATACATAAAACGTATATAAGGTAAAACATAAACATGTAGTTACATATACATATGTATATGTATTATTTTACGCTTTTCACATTTTTTATTTTTCTTACTTCCAAAAAAACTCCAAAATTGTTACACAAACACGACACGCAACAGGTTCTTCGCTATCGGCAAACAAACTGACTGCCGACTACGCGCGTACGCGCGAAGCGATCTAGTCTTTTCGTGTCATCGTTCAGATTTGGTCGTTCGGATTAGCGTGTGTTCGGATTAACGTGTGTTCGGATTAAAAAGGTTGCACTGTACTTTCACTATATTTCTAAATCTTTTAGTCCTATAAACACCTAGCAACATGTATCATTTATAGCATTTTCATATACGATAGCACTTGATTGACCCATCTATAAAAAAGTATTTGCCAATCCATCTCATTGTATTTGGTTTTCGGTTATAGTACATGCCTATTTTATATAACTGTAATATAGTTTTCTGTTAATATTATTAATGAATATAGTAAATTGTTTATTTTAGGACAAAGAAGTGGCAACTCTCATTGAAAATCTTTACACCAAATTTAAAATGTATGTCCGAAAGTTTGAGTCGCCAGACACCACAGAATGCAGACAACCTCTTCTTTCCCATCTTGAACGAATCAATGACTTTTTGGCAAAGAGGGGTACTCGCTTCTTGACAGGAGATACCATGTCCTGCTTCGACTGCGAATTAATGCCCAGATTGCAACATATCCGTATCGGGGCCAAGGCTTTCCGCAAATTCGAAATTCCAACAAGATTCACTGCACTCTGGACTTACATGGCAAATATGTACGAGCTAGAGGCATTCATTCAGAGTTGCCCCGCTGATCAAGATATAATTAGTCACATCAAAAATCAGTTAGGATTGAGAACAACAGCCAGGATAGAGCTCGAAACTCCGGTATACACTACTGCCATTCCTGTACTTTCAGAATCATAAGAACGTTCATTATTAAACTGCTTTTTATAGTGCAGTGAGTAGTGATTGAGGTGGGCGACTAAATTTAAATTCAGCAGAAAACTTGCTTGAGGCTTTATCGAACAGCATTGTTTGTAGTTATACATTCAAAAATTCGTTCCATATTAGCTGAACTTTAATAGGGACAAATTTATAGATTTCAAAAGCAGTTTTAAACTTTGCTTTATAGTGTTATAAAAATTATATATCATATTTAAATTTGTAAAATGCTTCCGTGTATTCCATCTATATTTATGTATGTGAATGTAAGCGAGCGATTTTGGGTGAATATCTTAAAATTTATTAAATGAATTTATATGGTACGCCTCAATCATTGGACTCTTTATTTTAACCATAGACCTAGTCAGAGGAAAAAGCTCGACATTTGTTACTTTTTCCTTTAACTGATTCTACATGAAAAATTAAAATAGTACATAATATAATGTATGTAAACATTTTATAAAATGTGATGAGTAGAAAAATATTTATATATCACTTGTTTTTTTGTACATAAATATTTTGATTACAGTTTAGGTTTTTCCAATCTTTTATATTAGGTATTTTGCATTTCTTTTTTTTTCAAGTTTTTCATGTCCTCCAAATGTATTAAAATTATTACTTAAGTTTACTTTTCTATAAGTATTTGTATTGTACTGGAATTAATTTAATAGTTAAGGTATATGTTACTTGTATTTTCAGAAACATAAATATATAATTACAATAAAATTAATTTCATTGTTAATAATCCTTTCCCGGACTAAAATTTGGAAGGGTTAGTACATACTGTTTTCGATGCCTGGTTATATGATACATGTTGGTTTCAAATTGTCTCCTGATATTTCCGAAATGGATGGTATATCAAAAGAAAAGATTGCCTTTATTAGTTTTCTACACAAATGGGCAGTAATGTATATTTATCTAGTCTTCTGATGAAGAAATATTTCAGCGAAAATTTTTAAATTCAATGAATCAAAAAATTGTGACGATGGATTGAGTTAAAATTAGTGATATGAATATAAACTTAACTATCACAGATTTTTTTGCTACCGTCAAAGCCTACTTTCCAGTAAAGTAAACACATGGTTTACATCAGTGGTTCCCAAAATGCAGGTCGTGACTCCCTGAGGGGGTTGCAGAGGGTTGCTAAAAATTTGAAAAAATATACTTATTGGCATAAATTAATTTCACAGTTAAATAAAAATCATGAGATAAACATATACAGAGTGTCCCATTAATATTGCGCAAAAATTCAGGGGAAGTTTCCTTGACCAAAAATAAAGAAAGTTCCTATACACCTATATTCAAAAATGCTTCATTTCGGAGATACAGGGTGTTCAAATTTAGAGAAAATACAAGGTTTTTATTAATATCTGGAGAACGTTATTTCCGATTTTTTTTTAAATTTGGTATGTTCATTTATAAAAATGGTAGACGTCTTCTGACGTAATTTGATTTATTTTATCTATTCCAGCGACGTCCGGGGACTCACTCCTGTTGATATTAATAAGTAAACATATGAGATGTCACTGCTTTTTCTTAGGCATCATATTTTTTTCTAATTATGTGATTAAAAATACAACTTATTTGTCTCTTTACTTTTTTTGATATCTTGTTTCGTTTTCGAGCAAAAAATTAATATCCTTTCATATGCACATTCAACAAAAATAGAAATTCAATGTTTTAGTTATTTACTAATCAACTTTAACAATACATTTGAAGGAAAAACAGTGTAACAATAACTCCCTAAATAATATTTTTTTAAATAATTTATATTAACAGAAACATAAGAAAAAATATTTAACAAACAGCAATGATATGAAAAATACTTTACATACACAAGCGTTACAACAGTTGAAAATGTGCACCTTCAACTCTAATACAGGCATCTATCCTACGACACATTGATTGGCGAACCCTTTCAAATTCGTATAAACCAAATGTTTGAGGTGACCCCAAAGGAAAAAATCCAACAAATTTAAGTCGGAAGACCTCGGGGGCCAGGGTTGAGTGCCTCCTTCACCTATCCAGTGATTTGGGTAGATATTGTTCAAATATTCAGGCGTAGCTAAACTGAAATGGGGTGGAGCACCATCGTGCATAAAATACATTTGCAACTTAATGGCAATGGGATGTCTTCCAAAACTACGGGCAATTCATCCTCAAGAAAACGGCAATAAACATCTCCAGTAAGCCTCGGTGGTAAAAAAAAAATGGGCCTATTAAGTGGTCTCCCACAATTCCGACCCATACATTAAGTAAAACTGGTGTTGATGACGGCCTTCTAATATTGCATTTGGGTTCTCGTCCGCCCATACATGATTATTATGGAAGTTCATTATGGCTTTTCGAGAAAAATTCGCCGCATCCGTGAATAGTATTTCTGCTAAAAATTGAGGATTTTCCCCAATTTTTTGTCGTATCTATTGACATAATTCTAATCTTAACGGAAAATCAGTCAGTAAAAGTGTCAACCCATTGGATGTGATGAGGGTATAGATTATTTTTTAAAGTCCTGAAAATTGTAGAATGACTTGCATTTAAGTTTCTAGCAATCTGTCTGGTACTTGTTGTTGGAGTGTCCTCAATTTCATGAATTTTTTCCTCCAATTGTAGGGTTATTGCTGTGCGGGGTCGCCAGTTTCCTGCGGTAGGTTTTTGAAAACTTCTAGTTTCACTAAGACGTTGATGAAGACGGGTAAAGATAGTATGATGAGGAATTATACGATTAGGGTATTTCTGCTCATAGGGGCGCCTGGCGGCTGCATTACTATTGGCAAGGCCATAAAGAAAATGCATATCACACATTTCACTATTTGTGTAATTCATTTTAACAAGCAGGAATTGACAACTACACAGTTCAAGTACTTATTAAAATCACACACTTAGGCTATTAATTTTTTACTCGAAAATGAAGCAAGATATCAAAAAAAGTAGAGACAAAAAGGTTGTATTTTTTATCGCATAATTAGGAAAACATGACACCTAAGAAAAAGCAGTGACGTCTCATATGTTTGCTTATTAATATCAAGAGGAGTGAGTCCCCGGACGCCGCTGGAATAGATAAAATAAATCAAATTACGTCAGAAGACATCTACCGTTTTTATAAACAAACATACCAAATTTCAAAAAAATCGGAATTAGGGTTTTCCAGATATTAGTAAAAACCTTGTATTTTCTCTAAATTTCAACACCCTGTATCTCCGAAATGAAGCATTTTCGGACATAGGTTTATAGGAACTTTCTTTCTTACATTTGGTCAAGAAAACTCCCCCTGAATTTTTTCGCAATATTAATGGGACACCCTGTATATTCTTATTTGTTAGAAACCAATTTCTTAAATCATGAGATTGTGTAATTGAGATATACAATTCTATTAATTTTCCAAAATTTTCTTTCTCACGGTGATCTGAGAAAGAAAATTTTTATTTTTACATTCTATCGGCATGTATCACAAAAAAATTCTTTAATTTAATGTGAATTTATGCTATATAGTTCATTGGATATATAAAATTGGATTATTATCTGTCTACAATCGTCATCATCTAATTCTTTCTGAGAAGTAATAAAGGATGTTTCAAACTGAATGAAACATGTTTTCGACAAGTTTAGAACACCAGTGAGACAAAAATATAATGCTTTTGTTGGAAATATACCGAAAAGAGGTATGTCTGTATATTATACAGGATGTTTATTAAGTACATACTTGTAAATCTTTGACTAATTTTAAAATGTTAGAGGGAACTACATACAGTGTTGTACCTTGATTTAAATAACCATAACTTTTGTGGCGCACTTAATGTTTAACTAAACATACCTATTTTCCATTCAATTTTACGTACAAAATGTACTTTTAGTATTTGTCACTGAAAAAATGGGTTTAAAAGTTAAACCTGTGTTGGAATTTTGTAAGTTGAATCATTAAGAGTTTTTGAAAAATAAAAGAGAAAGAGTCATGTGCACACTAGCACTTTACAAATTACTATTACCAAATTAGTGAAAATTAGAAAAAATAATGCATGTATCTACTGTTTTCTTTTGAACCGCCGCACACTGGGAATTTTTGTATGGAGGTGAGGAAAAAAAGTTTTTTTTTTAAATATAGTAACTTATTGACTGCTGTAATTTTATTTATATAGTAGAACATAAAATAATTCAACTTTAAAAAAATATGTATATATTTAGGGTGAAAAGCAAAGGGGTACAAGTATCAAAACTAAAAAAATTGAGTTATATGCAGGAATCAACACTTAATACCAATATCTATTACTCTATAGGTATGTATTATGTATTAGAAACCAAAAATATTATGTATGAAAATGCGTGTCAGGTTGCAGCACCCAGCGCTCCCCACTCTTCCGAATTTACGAACTCGAACGAAGCTAATTCCCTATGTAGCGTTCCAGAAAATAAAAGTCTCTGCAGTGTTTATTTTTTCAATTTTAGCTTATTGAAATATCCTATTTTAAATAAAAAACAAAAATAAAAATGTCAGCTAAAGCAATAAAATAATATTCGTCTTGAAATTCTTAAGTTAAATTTCAGTCAGTTCAATAAAACATACAAGTAATGAGTTTGAAACGGTTTAAAAAAAAACTAGTAGTCAGATCAAAGTAATTCGTTTTGATTTGATTGTAATAGTTATTTCGAAAAATAAAAATACCGTTGCATATTGCATTAATAGTATATTGAATATATGACTTTTTTCCGCGAAATCCCCACAGTGCGCCGCTGCAGAGGAAAGATTCAGCATACTTTTTTTGGAAAATTTTTGTTTTTTTCTAATTTTCAGCAAATTGGTGATAGTAATTTGTAAAGTGATACTGTAACATAGCACATGATTCTTTTTCGCTTATTTTTCAAAAACTCTAATGACAACTCAAATTTCAACGCAGGTTTAACTATAAAGCCGTTTTTTTACAAAACGGCTGCTTTCAGCGATAAATGCTAAGAGTACCTTTTGTACGTAAATTTGAATGGAAAATAGGTATGTGGTACCCTCTAACATTAAACAAAATACCAAACAAAATTTTTTTTTGGACGCTATGTATCTCAAGAACCAAGTCGTTACAAACCCATGTGCATATGAACATTTTATCTTAAAATTAGTCGAAGATTCACCCTTTCAAGTTTGTACAAGTAGGTACTTAATAATTACCCTGTATATATATTATGTGTGACCGTACTTATAAAAATCATCACAATGTAACTGATGAAGATCTAATTAGTTCAAATTTTCATTGTTTCATTTATTAGTACCTACTTTGAATTTTTAACTGTACGTAGGGGGGGTTGGAGGAGTGCCACAAATAAATATATGAGAAGGAGCTATGTCATCAAAAAGTATGGGAACCACCGACGCCTTATATATGAAATCATGAAAATCGTGAAATCATGACCTTAATCATGAAAAAAGCCTGTTATATTTTTTATTTGGCATAGTGTGATTTTTAAATTGAAATCAGGTACAGTATATTTTCTATAATTTGGACATCCTGAAGTTACTACTACTACTGAAATCGAAAAATTAGTGCCAGCAAGAAAATTCTCTGAAGATAAACTAATGTTTATGCCATGTTGTAATGCAACTGAAACACAGGTATTCTTCCAATTTTCATCATGGGTAAGTCACATAATCCAAGAACTTTAAAGAATTCTCAACTTCCAACAATTTACAAAGCAACTACTAAAGGCTGAACATCCAACAGAAATCGTTACTTTGGGTTCCGATTTCACAATTTTTTATACAGGCAGTTACAAATTCATTTCTCACAGAAACAGTAAGAGATACAAAGTAACTTAAATGGGGGCAAAGTTGCATCATAATCAGGGGATCAACATTATACCTCTAAAAAATAAAGGTTAAAGTGATTAGTGTTCGAAATATTAAAAAAAAAACGAAATTTTGGAAATCTGTTTTTGTTTCAATTCAGCCTTGTTTGAGATGATATTGAAAATAAAATATTGGATAGGATAGGATAATATAATTATCCTATTTTAACTAGACACTCTGTATCTCTTTACTTATCAATCGTGATTAACTAAACAATATTTCCATGGAAGGATTGGATGGAGACCACTACGAAAAGTCTTGGAGGATCACTATTGTCTGAAGAGTGCTTTCGTCCGTAGCAGCTGTAGAACCAACAAGAACTGAAATGAACATCAGAACAGGCCTAGACGTTCTAATAGAGGGTCCACCACTAAAAAACCTAGTCCAAGAACAACAAGGGCAAGTCAAAGATTCTTAGTCCAGACGAAAGAAGTGAAAGATAATTCTGTAACTGGAAGCGACCAGGTACATATAGGCGGTATAGGCCACAGCATAACAACCTGAAAAACCGTACTTTAAATAACATTTCCATTCCTACGAAGTATCTACAGTAAAGTGTTATGCTCATAAATCAAAATCATCCTGTAGATTTATTTCGTAATATTTTTGTTCAACAGAAACCTATTAAATTTTGAACTTATTCATGCGAATTTCACACACAACTAAAGTGACTGTTTTATTGAAAAAATTATTTTATATTATTAGTAGATGCACATTTATAATTGAGGAGCAGCTATGCAAAAGCCGATAAATCCATTTATAAACGTTTTTTAGTTAGGCACGGAAATCGCTTCTTATAATAATTCAATCTCCGACTTGGTTACATCTAGATTGAACAAAGAACGTTAATTTAATGAGAAACAGCATATTAAAATAAGCGACTAACCAAAAGCTAATAAATCCATATTCGACCAAGCAAAGAGCGTTAAATCCATGTATACTAAATTTAACAGAATTTGTTAAAATTTTTTCTTTTATTTAATTTTTTCGTAGTTTCAGTTTATCGCGAGATGATGCAATTTTCACATACATGCAGTGCATAAATATGAGATTGTAATAAAATAAGACTTGTCTTGGTACAAAAATATTATATTTGAGATGGCCTACCAAGAACAGGAAGAAGTTATATATAATTGATTAGAAGATGATGTTGATTTTACATTTAGATTTTCACAATTTTCATATTTTGTTTTGTATTAAAATTTTTGTACTTTGAAATAAAAATGTATGGTATATATTGTGTTATACTTTTGCATAAAATAAGTAGAGATTAAGCAGAAGTCGGTATATCCTAAATATGATTTAGAAAAAACCGATAAATCCATTTCAATTGAGCAGAAGTCTATATATCCACATTATGATTGAACAAAAGCCAATAAATCCAATTCAAAAATTGGAATAAAATTTACATTTAAAACATTAAAACTGAACAATAAGCAATATATATTTTAAAACCATGATTAAACTTATAAAACCAGTGCATAAAGTTTAAGATTACAGTGAATAATGTTCTAGTTACAACTTATTCCTAGTTATCTCAAAACCACATATTATATGCATTTATCGGCTTTTGCATAGCTGCCCCTCAATTGTATTATTTAGGCTCATTATGGATTTTAATAGCAAATTAATGTTAATAGCAACACTGCCGCATGCGATTGATTGGAGGCGATACACCCTTAAATTTTTGAAGATTTTTTTCTTCGCTGCAGTCTTAATAAAATTACCTCACATCACGTAGAATTTCATTTTACAGCCTTTTTACTTTTATATGGAAAAAATTTTCATTAATAATATGTATGTTCAGTTCACATATGAATCTTACTAGCTATTAGAATATAAATTGTTTTAATGTACATAAGTGATAAAGGGTCGAATTTTTAGACTAGGTACTACTATAGGTACTTAAAGTAGGTATTAAAATATTCAATCATATCATTATTAAAATCATTCTGTTATACCGTTTGAATGGCATATTTTAATGTGAAAAAAGAATGTAGTTTTTGAGAATCTCTTCTTCTTTATATCTTTACGATATTAAATATTAAATGTCAGTACGATATGATATCATACTGACATTTAATCTGAACCAGTATACCTACCTATAGTAAATTGAAATTTATTTTTTGTGGTTGCAATAATGCAATATTTGATTTAAAAGAATCAAATTCAAATAACAGTAGGTAATTTTATTTATAATGGATATAACCACATTAAGGGTAATATGAAATCCAGAATATAAATCTTACATACTCATATTTATTTCATCACAATTGTATAAACTTCATATTTTAATAGCAAAAAATATTAGGAAAAAAACGTGTAGACAAAATATATTTGATTCAATAAAATCCATTTTCGGATATGGTACCTATTTTGATAAGTAAATAGTATTTACTTATAGGATGCCCTATAACAATTTTAGTTTATTTAGAAGAACGCCTTCGGGTACTTACACTTATCTAATACTAATTCTACTAATATGTCACGACATTGTGTGATTTAATAGGTGGTATATAAGTAATTTTGTGTGTATAGGCTTTATGTGACAAAAGAGAACTTAAACATATATTAGTTATCATAGCTGTTAAACCCCAAATTCGTCTTTTACCTCCCAAAAATACGGGTACTGAATACGATCCTCTGAACTGTGTATGTCCTATTTTTGAAGGATCACATAGTTCTTCTAAGGGTACAGTAAACACTTCTTCTACCTCATGGGTATTTATTTTTAAATTTTCAAGAACTAATTTCTTCTTAATTCGACCTATTACGGGTAAAACACTTGTTTCTCCTCTTGTAACTATAAAATGTCCACTGCCCCAAATTTCAATATTTTCAATACCAATTCCTAATTCTTCTTCGGTTTCTCTTAAAGCTGTTTCCTCCAAACTTTTATCCGTAACATCTTGCATTCCACCAGGAAAACTAACTTGTCCTCGATGAGATTTCAAATGTGCCGCTCTCAAAGTATACAATAGCGACACCTTGTTGCCCACTTCGCAAAGAGGAATTAGTACAGCAGCTTTCTTGGGAGGTTGGCGCGTGTGCAATCTTATCGGCTTCATAGTGGCAAATTTAGCGATGGTTCTTTTTATATTTTCTTCACTAAAAATGTTTTCTGCCGAATATAAACTAGAGCATCTTTGCCCGAGTGATTTTTGAATTATGACACGTGATATGAAGAACATTTTTTACAATTTAGTTTATGAAACACATCACAAAAAATTTTTTGTCATATGCCAGCACTGTCATAAACTTCACTAAACCAAAGGTGTCCGATTGTTTAGTGCAGTTGGCTGATATAATTTTAGTGACATGTATTATCTAACCAACATATTGGCCTCGAAGGGAATAACATTTTTTAATATACAATTTGTAAACTACAAAAATTAATAATAGCAATTATTAGGTAGGTATCCATAATATGAGTAAATATAAATCTTGCCCGCCATATTTAAGAAGGAATTGTATCGCGAAGAAGGAGAATAGTGGTGGTAAAATTGCCGCCACATTTAAAATTATCTCAAGTAATATCTTGTTTATACCAGCTACTATTAAGTTTCTTATTTGCTATTAAACATCAATACATGAAAAAAATTAAATATTTTTGCAAATGAAAATACGCATTCTTATTAGATATTTGTTTTATTACACAAAATAAACAATCGTATATTAATATATTCGTCATTTGAAACGTTTTTATATTGCATGTAAGTAAGTTCAATAAAATAATATTAAAGACAAATGAATGTTGTACACACATCTAATTCTATAACACTACCCAGAAACAATTTCTTTGAATTTTTCTGATTTTTCATCTGTTCTTTTAATAATATTCCGTAAAACACTATCTTCCAGTTCATCACATCTTCCGTATGCAACGATCCTCAGATTTTCATTTTTTGTAGTCCTTGTTTTCTTGCAGTTGAATTCGCAGGTATTGCCATACGTTCTTCCATTAGAAGCACATACCGGTGCATATATTCTTGGGCATACACAAACTGGATAACCATCTTCTTTTGTCAATTCGTCAATTTCATATGCCGAATTAAGGACAAATAGTACACAAAATATTATAGAAAATATTTCCATCTTGCTTTTTGTCAAAATATTGGCAAACATATACCTACTACACTTATCATCAGATTCAATTAGATCTAGATCTTAATAAAACAGTCACCGCAAAAGTACTTTATAACCAGATTATCGCACAAGATTATCAGTTAGGAAATACGCAGACTTGGCTGTTCCACTTGTAAGTAGAGATAGTTACACAGGTATACTTATAATTATTTGAACTTAACTTAACAGCTAGTAAAATTTTATTTAATCTATTTAGCTTAACTGCAGGAATAATGAATATCTATAGCTACAGCATTTATTGAGTCCAATGAGTAATCAATTAGATATTCAATTTGCATTCAAATATAATCCCATTGTATTATAAATAAAAAATGTACCTCAGGCGGGTATTAAATTAATTTTTTTATGTTATTGTTAATTAAACGCTTCTAAAATAACAATGTGCGGTTTATTTAAACATTTATTCATACTGATATTTTTAGGGCAGGTTTTTCCACGATAAATCTATATCTGCGCCGCGTTTCATAAAATTTGTAACGAGTTTGAAAAGCAGATCTCTATATTTCTAATGGGCACCAAACATTATACAATTTTAAAAGGGGTAACAACCAAAAAAAAAATTCGCGGAAGAGACAAATAACAGTAGCGGCGATTGTGGACAAAAACGAAGCAAAAATATTGTTTGCAAAATATTACAAAGAACCAAGGAAATATTAACATAGATTTATTCAAAATGCTTTAAAATGCACCAACAGATTAGAAATATCTCGAGAAAACATATATTTAGTAAAATAGTATTGTCAGCTTTTTTCTCGCAGCTGAAAAAACATTGTACCATTTACCATTGTTTAAATACTATATATTTAAACAGTGATTATTATACCGCTACGTACCAGACGGCACGTGTAAAACAGTGCCAGTTTTTAGTTTTATTTGCACCGTTAAAACTGGCACGAATGATTCTCAATATTCTCGTAAATTACCCAATTTTGACCTGTATAGGTAAGTAAGACCGTACAGTTAAAATTGTATAATGAGTGGAGCTCTTTGTGGGATTTTTATTCTATTGTAATGTTGGTTACATAATGTTATGAGATGACAAAACCAGTGTTGCCAGCTTAGCATATTTCCCCTGAGATCTAGCTTTTTAGAAACTAGTTTAGATTGAAGAAAGTATGATCTAGCGGTTACAAAATTTGATGAGAAAACTAACGTTTTACTCGGTATTTTTCTGTGTTATGAATTAATGCTGTCCTTGTTGGTGTCTATAAAGATTTGATAATAAACTATGTTGTAATACTAATAACTTCCAAATACCTACCAAACAGATATAATATAAAAAAAATGAAACATATTCTCGTTCTCATAATGAGGATGAAGACTATGCAGATTTAAATTTTTAATTAAGCTTTTTAATTATATTTATGATATGATGTAGATTTTGTTATCCAACAAAACAATATTAATATGAAAATTATTGTTTTATTTTCACAGTTGAACTATTAATAATAAGATACAGTATATTGTAAAAGAACATTTTTTATCAATGTATCTAAAACAATTAGAGGATCATTTTGTCCTATAAGACCACCTGTTTTTCATGAAAAAATAACTTTTTTAAAGAAAGCTGTATAATATTGTAAGAAACATAAAAAATAACTAAAATATCCTCTTCGAAACTTGCAAAAAACAAAAATCAAATTAATTGAGATGAAATACTTCGTTCATAGATAGCAGCACTTTCAAATTTTACATCATGTTTGTACATCCCTTTAAATGCGACCATACCATTTCTCACAAGAATCTATTTTTAAATATACAGCATAAAATTTAAAACATAACCGCGCCGCGCGCCATTATTCTATGGCTAGAAATTGGCCTCAATGATTTGGGATCAAGGGGGATTATCACTCTTTATCCTGCCTCATCTCGTGTAGGCCTGGACAGCCTTCGTAGGTGGGCCCCATCCGTCGTCTACCCCGACCGCAAATGCGGCCGGTGTAGGCGCTTTGTGGGACCTCCTTTTGTCCTGGCTGGGCCCCGCCGGCTAGGGCCCTTTCTTCTGGCGCTCTTCTTGCTTCGCCGGCTCGTCTGTGTAAACCCCGGGGGTAGTGTCATGTTTATGTGTGGTATGGTTGGGTAGGGTAGTGCGGCTATGCAGCCTGGGATGCGCTTTGCTAAGGTGGCCCTTAGGCTAGCGCGGGAGGGGAGGGTTAAGGAGGGTATGGGGGGTGTGTATGTGTGTGTGTGTGTCGTTGTCTTCGTTTCTTGATCCTGGCTGTCTCTGAAACAGAAAAGGTTAGCGGGCAGGGGGGGGGTCATTGGGGTGGTCACCCAGGGTCAAAAAGTTGGTGTCTAGGTCTTTTGTGTTTGTCGGTCACGTCGGGTACGTAGTCAACGGCTTGCCTGAGGAGGGGATTGTCATGTCTAGCGGCTACGTCAAATCGTTTCTCCGCGTTTTGTCTTATTGTCTGTGTAGCGTTTGTGTATTGTAAGTCTCGTAATATGTCAGTGTTTCTTACGTACCAGGGCGCGTCGGTGGCCGTGCGGAGGGCTATGTTTTCCACAGCCTGTAATGACTTTAAGTGGCTTTTTGCCGCGTGACCCCACGCCGTGGAGGCGTAGGTTAGCTGCGGTTGAAGTACCACCTTGATAAGCGTTCGCTTATTCCTTAAACTGAGGGTGTTTCCACCTTTGAGTAAGGGATAGAGCCTAGCCCTGGTGGTCTTCGCTCGCGCCACCGTCTCCACGATGTGCGGTTTCCACGTGAGACGCTGGTCCATCGTCACGCCCAGGTATCGTGTTTGTCGATTCCAGGAGATGGGTTCCTGGGATAGTGTCAGTCTGTCGAGGTTTTGTGGGATTTTTCGTTTGGTAAAAAGGATAGCCGAACTTTTGTTGGGATTAATTTTGACTTTCCACCTGTTGCACCAGGTTTCAAGTTGGTCTAAGGAGTTTTGGAGGAGGGAGACGGAATATCTAGGATCTACGGATTGGGATGTGATTGTCAGGTCGTCGGCGTATAAGTATATGTTGGTGTTGGGGGGATGTGGGATGTCGGAGTTGTAAATGGTGTATAGGTGTGGGGACAGGACGGTGCCCTGGGGGACACCGGCCTCCATGGGACGGGTGGTGGAAAGGGAATCTTGGATTTGGATGCGGAATTTTCGGTGGTGTAGGTAGGATTTTATGAGTTTGGTAAAGGATATGGGATATTGGTTGGTGAGCATTTTCATCAGTAGGCCTTCATGCCAAACCGTATCGAAGGCCTTTGCGACGTCCAGGAAGACAGCACCAGTGTACTGTCCCCTGTTGAAGGCCGCCGTGATGTGCTCGGTAAGGCGAAGGATTTGGAGTTCAGTGGAGTGATTGGGTCGGAAGGCGAACTGCTCGTCTGGAATGACTTGCAGTTCTTGGGAGTGGGTTCTTAGACGGGTTAGGATAATTTTTTCTACCACTTTGCTCATAGCCGGGAGCAGGCTAATGGGCCGGTAGTTGGATGGGATGGTGTGATCTTTGTTGGGTTTTGGGATAAGGATTATGTTTGCTGTTTTCCAGCGGGTAGGGAAGTGTCTTAGTCTGAGTGTCGCGTTTGTTATGTTTAGTAGGGCCATGAGGCCCTTGTGTGGTAGTCGTTTAAGTGTCGTGTTATGTATATTGTCGGGTCCGGGGGCTTTTCTGTTTTTAAGTCTGCGTATTGTCAGTCTTAGTTCGTCAGGTGTTGCGGGGGGGATTATGTCATTGTCTGGCTCTCTGTCGACGCGTCGGGCCGCGCGCTCAGCCACTATCTCGAATTCCTCGTCTTCGTCGGGCAGCTGAGGCAGTCTACACTGCAGTTCCAGGCTATCGGCGAAAGCCTCGGCCTTTTCCTGGTTCGTGTAAACCACCCCCACACTACCGTGGATTGGAGGAATTTTACGGCGAGCGGTCTGTCGCAGGGCCCTCTGCGTTTTCCAGAGGCTGTTGTCTTGTGGATCCAGCGACTCCAGGTGCCTAGCCCAGTTATCCTGGGCCAGTTCATCCAGAGCCGCCTTCACCCGTCTGTTAAGTACGTTTAAGTCATGTCTGTGTCGGGGGAGGCGGGTGCGGGTGGCAAGCCGTTTCGCACGTCGTCTGTCACGTATTAAGTTTTTTATGTCATCGGGGAGGGTGCCCCGGGGGTTTGTCAGTCGGGGGACAATAGTCTCCGTCGTAGTCTGAGTCAGGGCGTTTTTAATGTCAGTCTCAAGGGAGAGGATTGCCGCCTCCAGATCATGGGTGGTTTCGATGACTGGGAGCGCCATGTTTCCTTGCATTACTGTTCGGAAACGCTCCCAGTCAGTGAACCTCCTCGTGAAGGTGCCTTCATATCTCTGTCTTCGCCCCAGATCCAGAAATATTGGATTGTGGGCGGAAGACCCTTCGTATTGGGTGGATATTTGGGCATTTAACGGTATAGATTTTAAGAGGGCAATGTCGATAACGTCGGGGCGTCCTACGGGTCCGTAATGTGTCGGTTCTGTCGGTCCGAGTATAGTCAAGTCGTCGTGTCTGTCTTGGTAATTCAGCAGGACGCGACCTCTTGTGGTCGTCGTCCCGCTGTGCCATATGGGGGACTTCGCGTTGAAGTCCCCGATGGCAATTGTCTGGGGCCAGGAAAGGATTTTGTCTAAGTCATTGTCAAGTAGTGGTAGTCTGGGTGGGTGGTAACAGGACACCACCGCAACGTCTCCATGCCGTAGCGATCTCACCGCTATCGCCACGGCCTCTGTGTTTTGAGTTTGGAGCCGCTGCAGCGGATAGTGGTCGATGCACTTCTTTACTATGAGTGCAACACCACCCCCGTTACGGTTTCTGTCATGTCTGTATATGTCATAGTCAGGGATGGAGGTACGGGATGCCTCGCTGAGGTAGGTCTCCTGGACAGCCATAACGTCTATGTTTAGACGGTTCAAGATGTCCACGAGTTCCGTTTTTTTGGCCCGGAACCCGTCAAGGTTCCAGGACGAAATTCTCAGCGAGGAGGGTTGGGAGGGCCGACGAGCCATTAGAAGTCGAATAATTTTTGCATATTCGACACCATGGTCGTCAGCTGGACGCAGAAGTCCTGAAGACGCTTTGTTGCGTCAATCAGGGCCGCCGCGCCCGGTTGGGAGGGTGTCGTGTCTGTGTGTGCGTGTGGTGAGGTGTTGTGTTTTTGTTTTTGTGTGTTTTGTGTTTTTCTGGTCATGTCAGCGTATGTGCGTCCTGGGGTTGTGTTTGGGGTGGGTAGGAGGGGCTGTCTGTGTGTTTGTGTAGTGTTTTGTGTCGTGTGTGTGTCTGTGTTTTGTGTTTTTGTGTTTTTAGCTTTGGGGTACTGAGGGCACCCCATATAGCTGGCGGGGTGTGGCCCGGCGCAATTTGCACACCTGGCGGGCGTGTCTTTGGCCTTTTTGCATACGTGCGTGCTGTGGTTTTCGCCACATTTTACGCACTTTGGCTCAGCTGTGCACCGGGTCTGGCCGTGGCCGAACCGCTGGCACCGGTGGCACTGTGTGGCAACCCGCTGCTTTCGCTGCAGCTCTACTCGAACCACGAGCGAGCAGCAGCGGGTTACCTTCAGGATGTCCTCCTGGTCCTGTGGGGCCTGAACTAGGACCAGGGGCATTTCCTGTTTATTTTGACGGCTCGCCATGCGGTGCACTATTGCGCCGGGGAACCCTTGTCTTGCGAGGTCGAGTTGGACCTCACTTGGCGAAACACCCGCAGGTATTCCGCGTATCACCACCCTCAGCGTTTTTTCTTCGCTGAGGGTGAAGGTGTGGTACTCCTCGCCTTTGTCTGTCAGTGTCTTTGTCAATAGTCTGTGGTCATTAGGTGTGTTTGGGTATATGGCTATACCGTCTTTAGTCAATTTGGCTTTTGTGTAGTTAATGTTAAGTGTCGTGAGTATTTTTTGTACTTGCGTCCACCGTTCTTGCTTTCGCAAGATTACCGGGGGGACTTGTTTGGTTTTGTCTGTCTGTTTTTGTGTGTTTTGTGGGGTATTTTGTAGGGCGCTTGTGGAGGGTGTAGGTGTCGGGGGGCGCGTGTTTGGTGTTTGTGGTCGTGTTTTGTTTGTTTTGTCTGATTTTTTAAGTCTGGGGGCTTCGTCCTCGCTAGAGGATTCCGCTGTGTGTTTTTTGCGTTTCTCTGTGCGTGTGTGTGTGGGGTGTGTGTGTGGAGGGTGTGTGTGTGTGCCTGTCTGGGGTATATTGTCTGTCATTTGTTTGTCGATAAGTTTGTCGAGTTTTTGGTGTAATTTAGTGGTGTTTTCGTCCGAAAGTTTAATTGTTTTTTGCAAATCGACGATTTGCTGTGTCATGGTTAGTATTTGTTGGTATTGTCGGGTGTTTTGTTCTGTGAGTTCGTGTATTTGTTGTTTTAGCGTCTCGTTTTCATGTTTTTGTGTTTGTAACTGTTCGTATAAATCTGTTGTTGTGGTCATGTTTTTTGGTGAAGCGGAGACCCATTCTTGCTATATTTTTAATGATTTCAAGATTATTTTGTCTTATTCATTTAATTTTTTAAATTTATGCCGAAAATTAGGCACTTTACACTTTTGCATGAACTATTTAGCTTTTCTTGCAAAAATTGAAAAAAGTAAAGGACATTCCAAAAGAGAAGTAGAATAACGTGATATTACCAGATTTTATTTAAAAAAAACGTTTAAATAATTTACAATTTTTGAAAAGTTAATTTGAAAATATTAATGAGTGTACAGTCGGAAAAACGTATATTTTTAAAATGAAATTGAAACATGTATTTTACAGTAGGTACACAACTAGTGAAGTTCGTTCCCTTACAATACGTCATCGCGTCAAAAGAAGCGCTGCTGCAACACGAGTTGACGAAAAGTAGAGAGTTATTCGTCTTATAAAAACTTCTGACTGTGATTTGTATTCCAAAGCTTATACCTATAAATATAGATATGCTCCAAAGTTTTTCGATTGATTTTTCTTTTCTCTAGAGAGGTCTTAGGATTTACCTGTCTACTATGAAGGGTAGCTGGGTAGACACCATAAAATAACAGTACAGTAGATGTGGCTGAAGACAGACACGGATTCAGATTCGGGAAACGAATTTTTACAGCGGACCAGTTCATTATTGAAAATGACCTAAAATTTTTAATATTATTTTGCTTCTTTAAGTCTTCACTAATTAAATTTAGTATGTTATAAAAAATAAAACAAAGTAAATTTTTAAAGGTTATTATTTTTTAACCTATCACATCATTTCACAAAAAAAATTAAGATTTTACAAAAGTTACATATTCAAATTGAGATTTATTTATACCCTAAGGAATTATAGGTACACATTGTGGAAACGGAAATATTTTCTTCAGGATCGAAAAAAAAACGTAGATCCCGCAAATACGACTGCTACAGATTGAAATTTATACTTAGATTTACTTATGTTCTAAGGAATCATACATATCGTGGAAACGGAAAAATTCAGAGGCTACGAGGGTCAAACGATTTGTTTTCTCTTTATGGTTGAAAAAGCCGTAGATATCGCAAATACGACTGCTACAGATTGAAATTTATACTGAGATTATTTATGTCCTAAGGAATCATACATATCGTGGAAACGGAAAAATTCAGAGGCGCGAGGGTCAAACGATTTTTTTTTCTTCAGGGTTGAAAAAGCCGTAGATATCGCAAATACGACTGCTACAGATTGAAATTATACTGAGATTTACTTATGTCCTAAGGAATCATACAGAGGCCTAGTAGCCTCTGAATTTTTCCGTTTCCCCGATAAAGCATCAATGATTCCCAGAGTGGTCTATATCGACTCTTAACACCTCTTTCACACGGACGTTATTTTGCCGATCGGTATTCAAAACGATCGGCAAAACAACGACTAAAATTTTAAATTACACATAGTTAAATAGAGCTTTACACACAGAAACGTCGCCGTCAGGTCTGACGGTCGACTCCGAACTGCAAGCGGTTCATGTATAGCAAAAACAAAAAATGGGGGTGCATGAGATGTAAATGGGGTCCATGATATCACGAGAATGGATCCAATTTAAGCGGGTCGTGTTCGAAATTTTGGGTTCATAAATAAAATAATTCACGTAACACAGATAGTAATAGTACATAGATATATGTACATCTATATTATCCAATACTATGTAAATATATAGACTTAAATAAAACTTTCTTATAACAGACATATAAATTACATATATGAAGTAAAAATGTTTAATAAAATTATTATTATGGAATTTTGATAGCTTTTCTATCTTCGTACCTCATGGAAAGGGGTTTTGGCGCAGTTGCCAATCTTCTTATCAAAAAAAAGGAACAGGGTTCAGTGATTGAACTAGGTCCAAAAGAACAGGTATGTGGTTCGTTACTCATTTGTAGTCCGTACATCGTGCATTTTCAACTGCTATCATGACACCGTATTATCTCCTTGAAGACGTACGAATTAACTAAACATGGTTATCAAGTACGTCTATCAACATTTTCATCGATTTCTACTTAGCACAATTTTGTCAGCTATCTGATAGAAACTGATTTGTGGGCCTTGGCAGGAGTTCTAAGCGACCAACCGACGTTAGCAGACGTGCCGTGAAGTACTAGTGCAAGGAGCAAGACAAATCTACCTGCCTTTATTAAGGCTACCTAAATCCCTTTCTTTCCTTTTTAATCACCGACGTAATACCTACGGCCTCTTTGCCGGATTTATGCCCAAATAGGTAAATCTCACTTTTACTTTATCAGTTATTTATTGTGTTATTTTGAAATACATTTTTTTTAAATTGCGACCCGGACAAACAATGTACCAGACAGACAAATTACACCAGAAGACACGTACGCCTCCACGTGACTAACACACACAAATACAAACGTACACACAAACTACTACTACTACTACTAACACACGCGGACAAATTGTCGGACTCCGAACACGAGGAAAACATCTTTTCGAGTGTCTCCGCTTCACTAAAAAACACGACCACTAAAACAGATTTATACGAACAGCTACTATAACAAATACAAGAAAACACTAAACACTAAAACAACAAATATACTAATTCACAGAACAAAATACCCGGCAATACCAACAAATACTATGACTCAGCAAATCGTCGATTTGCAAAAAACAATTAAACTTTCGGACGAAAACCACTAAATTACACCAAAAACTCGACAAACAAATGACAGACAATATACCCCAGACAGGCACCCCCCTCCCCACACACACACAAACACACACACATATACACCCTCACACGCACTAGCACGCACGCACACGCACACGCGCGCGCGCGCGCGCACACACACACGCACGCACGCCACACACGCACACGCCACACACACGCACAGAGAAACGCAAAAAATACACGGAGGAATCCTCTAGCGAGGACCAAACACGCGCTCCCCGACACCTAAACCCTCCACACGCGCCCGGTACGGTGGACGCAAGTACCAAAAATACTCACAACACTACTTAACATTAACTACACAAAAGCCAAACTGACTAAAGACGGTATAGCCAAACACATCTAAAGACCACAGACTATTGACAAAGACACTGACAGACAAAGGCGAGGAGTACCACACCTTCACCCTCAGCGAAGAAAAATAAATACCTGCGGGTGTTTCGCCAAGTGAGGTCCAACTCGACCTCGCACGACAAGGGTTCCACATCGCAATAGTGCACCGAACGGCGAGCCGTCAAAATAAACAGGAAATGCCCCTGGTCCTAGTTCAGGCCCCACAGGACCAGGAGGACATCCTGAAGGTAACCCGCTGCTGCTCGCTCGTGGTTCGAGTAGAGCTGCAGCGAAAGCAGCGGGTTGCCACACAGTGCCACCGGTGCCAGCGGTTCGGCCACGGCCAGACCCGGTGCACAGCTGAGCCAAAGTGCGTAAAATGTGGCGAAAACCACAGCACGCACGTATGCAAAAAGGCCAAAGACACGCCCGCCAGGTGTGCAAATTGCGCCGGGCCACACCCCGCCAGCTATATGGGGTGCCCTCAGTACCCCAAAGCTAAAAACACAAAAACACAAAACACAGACACACACACGACACAAAACACTACACAAACACACAGACAGCCCCTCCTACCCACCCCAAACACAACCCCAGGACGCACATACGCTGACATGACCAGAAAAACACAAAACACACAAAAACAAAAACACAACACCTCACCACACGCACACACAGACACGACACCCTCCCAACCGGGCGCGGCGGCCCTGATTGACGCAACAAAGCGTCTTCAGGACTTCTGCGTCCAGCTGACGACCATGGTGTCGAATATGCAAAAATTATTCGACTTCTAATGGCTCGTCGGCCCTCCCAACCCTCCTCGCTGAGAATTTCGTCCTGGAACCTTGACGGGTTCCGGGCCAAAAAAACGGAACTCGTGGACATCTTGAACCGTCTAAACATAGACGTTATGGCTGTCCAGGAGACCTACCTCAGCGAGGCATCCCGTACCTCCATCCCTGACTATGACATATACAGACATGACAGAAACCGTAACGGGGGTGGTGTTGCACTCATAGTAAAGAAGTGCATCGACCACTATCCGCTGCAGCGGCTCCAAACTCAAAACACAGAGGCCGTGGCGATAGCGGTGAGATCGCTACGGCATGGAGACGTTGCGGTGGTGTCCTGTTACCACCCACCCAGACTACCACTACTTGACAATGACTTAGACAAAATCCTTTCCTGGCCCCAGACAATTGCCATCGGGGACTTCAACGCGAAGTCCCCCATATGGCACAGCGGGACGACGACCACAAGAGGTCGCGTCCTGCTGAATTACCAAGACAGACACGACGACTTGACTATACTCGGACCGACAGAACCGACACATTACGGACCCGTAGGACGCCCCGACGTTATCGACATTGCCCTCTTAAAATCTATACCGTTAAATGCCCAAATATCCACCCAATACGAAGGGTCTTCCGCCCACAATCCAATATTTCTGGATCTGGGGCGAAGACAGAGATATGAAGGCACCTTCACGAGGAGGTTCACTGACTGGGAGCGTTTCCGAACAGTAATGCAAGGAAACATGGCGCTCCCAGTCATCGAAACCACCCATGATCTGGAGGCGGCAATCCTCTCCCTTGAGACTGACATTAAAAACGCCCTGACTCAGACTACGACGGAGACTATTGTCCCCCGACTGACAAACCCCCGGGGCACCCTCCCCGATGACATAAAAAACTTAATACGTGACAGACGACGTGCGAAACGGCTTGCCACCCGCACCCGCCTCCCCCGACACAGACATGACTTAAACGTACTTAACAGACGGGTGAAGGCGGCTCTGGATGAACTGGCCCAGGATAACTGGGCTAGGCACCTGGAGTCGCTGGATCCACAAGACAACAGCCTCTGGAAAACGCAGAGGGCCCTGCGACAGACCGCTCGCCGTAAAATTCCTCCAATCCACGGTAGTGTGGGGGTGGTTTACACGAACCAGGAAAAGGCCGAGGCTTTCGCCGATAGCCTGGAACTGCAGTGTAGACTGCCTCAGCTGCCCGACGAAGACGAGGAATTCGAGATAGTGGCTGAGCGCGCGGCCCGACGCGTCGACAGAGAGCCAGACAATGACATAATCCCCCCCGCAACACCTGACGAACTAAGACTGACAATACGCAGACTTAAAAACAGAAAAGCCCCCGGACCCGACAATATACATAACACGACACTTAAACGACTACCACACAAGGGCCTCATGGCCCTACTAAACATAACAAACGCGACACTCAGACTAAGACACTTCCCTACCCGCTGGAAAACAGCAAACATAATCCTTATCCCAAAACCCAACAAAGATCACACCATCCCATCCAACTACCGGCCCATTAGCCTGCTCCCGGCTATGAGCAAAGTGGTAGAAAAAATTATCCTAACCCGTCTAAGAACCCACTCCCAAGAACTGCAAGTCATTCCAGACGAGCAGTTCGCCTTCCGACCCAATCACTCCACTGAACTCCAAATCCTTCGCCTTACCGAGCACATCACGGCGGCCTTCAACAGGGGACAGTACACTGGTGCTGTCTTCCTGGACGTCGCAAAGGCCTTCGATACGGTTTGGCATGAAGGCCTACTGATGAAAATGCTCACCAACCAATATCCCATATCCTTTACCAAACTCATAAAATCCTACCTACACCACCGAAAATTCCGCATCCAAATCCAAGATTCCCTTTCCACCACCCGTCCCATGGAGGCCGGTGTCCCCCAGGGCACCGTCCTGTCCCCACACCTATACACCATTTACAACTCCGACATCCCACATCCCCCCAACACCAACATATACTTATACGCCGACGACCTGACAATCACATCCCAATCCGTAGATCCTAGATATTCCGTCTACCTCCTCCAAAGCTCCTTAGACCAACTTGAAACCTGGTGCAACAGGTGGAAAGTCAAAATTAATCCCAACAAAAGTTCGGCTATCCTTTTTACCAAACGAAAAATCCCACAAAACCTTGACAGACTGACACTATCCCAGGAACCCATCTCCTGGAATCGACAAACACGATACCTGGGCGTGACGATGGACCAGCGTCTCACGTGGAAACCGCACATCGTGGAGACGGTGGCGCGAGCGAAGACCACCAGGGCTAGGCTCTATCCCTTACTCAAAGGTGGAAACACCCTCAGTTTAAGGAATAAGCGAACGCTTATCAAGGTGGTACTTCAACCGCAGCTAACCTACGCCTCCACGGCGTGGGGTCACGCGGCAAAAAGCCACTTAAAGTCATTACAGGCTGTGGAAAACATAGCCCTCCGCACGGCCACCGACGCGCCCTGGTACGTAAGAAACACTGACATATTACGAGACTTACAATACACAAACGCTACACAGACAATAAGACAAAACGCGGAGAAACGATTTGACGTAGCCGCTAGACATGACAATCCCCTCCTCAGGCAAGCCGTTGACTACGTACCCGACGTGACCGACAAACACAAAAGACCTAGACACCAACTTTTTGACCCTGGGTGACCACCCCAATGACCCCCCCCCTGCCCGCTAACCTTTTCTGTTTCAGAGACAGCCAGGATCAAGAAACGAAGACAACGACACACACACACACACACATACACACCCCCCATACCCTCCTTACCCCTCCCCTCCCGCGCTAGCCTAAGGGCCACCTTAGCAAAGCGCATCCCAGGCTGCATAGCCGCACTACCCTACCCAACCATACCACACATAAACATGACACTACCCCCGGGGTTTACACAGACGAGCCGGCGAAGCAAGAAGAGCGCCAGAAGAAAGGGCCCTAGCCGGCGGGGCCCAGCCAGGACAAAAGGAGGTCCCACAAAGCGCCTACACCGGCCGCATTTGCGGTCGGGGTAGACGAGCCTAAGGGCCCACCTACGAAGGCTGTCCAGGCCTACACGAGATGAGGCAGGATAAAGAGGGATAATCCCCCTCGATCCCAAATCATTGAGGCCAATTTCTATTTATAGAATAATGGCGCGTAGCCATGGAATAATGGCGCGAAAGAAATGACCCACAGAACATCAAACTCCATTTAGCTTTCGCGCTCTGAATTCGGAAACAACCACTGAAGACGATAGCATTTTGCGGTGTAGAATATGCGCAGAACAATGTGTATTTGATATTTGATCAATATCGGAATGAATAATTGCTTGACAGAGAAAATATATATTACGAATGTTAAATACGTGAAATTTTTTTGATTTACCATATTTAATCTAGACTAGAATTTAATTAATTTTAAAAACTTTGATTCTCTAACGGAGCGTGGAATAAGAGTACTTATCAGAATTATATATGTATATACAGTATTGAAAAGCACGTCGGTGCGGTGACCATTGACTGGTGAATATCTGGTAGCTTTGTGATAACTAATTTGGTGACAAATAAGTCGTCTGACACCAATTTATTAGTTTTTATAGAAAATATGGTCGGGTGTATGGCGTATGGTTGTAAAAATCGAGGAGAAAGAAAAGATCCCGAAATTACTTTTCACAGGTAAGATATAAAAATATGAGCATTTATTACTATTATTATTGCTTTTGTTACACGATTATAAGTTATAACAATTTAAGTAACAGTTTAACAGTTTAGTAACAAATTGCTTACTTTTGAGACATGCTTCCTTATATCTGACATCGATCGCGCTGCCCCCTGGCCGTGGGCGGCCTAACTTCCCCTAAAACTATGGGCAGGAAGAAGTTAACATGTTCCTGTTATAGGCGATGTCAATAATTAGATGGATCATTTTGTTTGAATATTGAATACAATTCGCAGGTTGGGCTATAGCTCTTGGGTACCTGGCATATCTCCGTCAAAAATGAATATAAAAATCTGAAATTTTAAGGGTGTACTCTAGATGGGGAGACCTAAGAGCGCACCTAATTTCAACTCACCCCTTCCACCCTAGGGGGTGCAGAGGGGGTGAGGGTTGTGCGAATTCGGCAAGAACGCATTTCCGGGGGTAGTTTTACGCGTAGAATTCGAAAATCGCAAAATAAATAGGGTATGTCCAAAAAACCACCCCTCACCCCCCTCTGCACCCCCTAGGGCGGAAGCCAAGAGCTATAGTCCAACCCATTTTTGGTTTGGTATGTACATACATGCACATACGTTTTGTACAGTAGAATTCCTAATATTTTTTGATTATATATTGATTATTATGCATTGTTTTAATTTATATTAAAAAAATATATTAATTATTCTAATCAATCGCGTTTCGTAAGATTAGTAATTGTATTATTATAACAGTTCGTCGTGCGCTTGAAATGGATCCATTTTGAGCTCGTCCCATAACACTTTTTTGGGAAACGAATAAACATAGCGACCCAAATAAAAAAGAACAGATTACCCACTAAGCAAAATATCATCACAGATTCGTAACATTTTTGTTAGTATGTACATACGTTACATTGTGAGGTTGGCATTTAAGTAGCAGATACTTCTCCGTAACCTCTTAACATCGTTATATGTCCTCCAGTGCAACAACATCCTAAGAATGTTAATTAAGAAACATTCTTGTTGTGTTATGTGCTCATCCCGTAGATGATAATAATAATATAATAATATAATAATATCTCTACTCCTCATTCTAATTACGAGAATTAGCCCAGAAGTCGGAGACTTGTGCGGGAGAGGAGGCGGCATATTATTATTACACAGGCCGCATTTGCGCCCAGGAACGACTTATGTTGGTAGGCCCTAACCACCATTCAGTGCAGGAATGAGGGAAACCTGGAAAACCTCATTAATTAGGGGGGTGGTCAAATGCCAGCCGGTGTCAATCTCTCACATTGACCCAAGCCAACATTCTTCCACCCTACCATACCTGCACAGAGGGCGCCAATCCTCCGTACGAGTATAGATAATCTACGGTCACCGGCCGCGGGATTCGAAACCCGGGCAGTTAGACACATCGATTTAAGTACTGACGCCTTAAACCGTGCGGCTATCGACCGATACTGCCATACTTTAAGAAATGGCAAATTCACGTTTCTGAGACGATATTTGAAATTACTATAAACCTTACAGTAACTTCCCAAATAAGTCCGTTAAATATCTTTTTTAAAATCTAGATGATATTGAAATTACATTTTAAATATTTTTCTTTTACGAAACATTTACATATCTGGTAACGTAACATAAACGTGTCTTTATTACAGCTTAAAAATGTTTATACAGGGTGTTCTTTAAAGAATGGACCATATCTTAAGGCTAGCATCCTTGGTCAAAAATAAGATTATTTAGATCATCTCACCTTAGTACCATCTTGCTTCCTTAAGAAGTTATAGGCCTAAGAAAGTGGTTTTTGTATTTTATTTTTTTACGATAATTTATTTATTTCTTAGGTAATCGTATTCAAACTTATACTTATACAAGTAGGTTTTTTTCTGTGATAAACACGAATAACTTATTGATTTTTGTGTTGTACAGGGCGTTCTGTACATTTAACACAAAAATTAATAAGATATTCGTGTGTATCACATAAAAAAACCTACTTGTACAAAATTTGAATACATACAAATTACCTGAGAAATAAATTATCGTAAAAAAAAATAAATAAAAAAGAACTACTTTATCGGGCTTATAACTTCTTAAGAAGGCAAGATGGAACTAAGTTAACCTAAATCATCTTATTTTGTCCAAGGAAACTAGCTTTAAAGTATGACCCATTCTTTAAGTATCACCGTGGATAGCTACTTTCTGACACATTTGATATACAAGGTGCTCTAATAATTTGTGGGTACGTCTTAACCTTTGAATATAAAAAGGACTGGAAGGAGTATTTAAGTAAAGTGAATAATAAATAAAACATATACTAGTATTAGGTACTTATATTTGGAAATCTGATCAGTTCAAGGCGAAGCTGTAGAATATGCTGTCAGTTAGTTATACAAGGTAATTTTTATGTAAATACATTTATAATAGAGGGGCGATATTTTAGGTCGTTTTAAGGAAAGAAAGTCCCTATGAACATATGTTCTAAATGGCTTCGTTTTCAAGAAATGAGTTTTTAAAATTATGAAATACCCTATTTTGCTATTTGATTGCTAGTCATAATTCGAAGGAAAATATCTCTACAATATTATTTTAATTATTTGTCTGTAGAATCAGTTGAGAATAATTTGTTATACAACATATTTAAAACTGTTTGTTATACAAAAATATTAGTTACCAAAACTTAATGATCGATCAACTTTCGAGACATTTGCCTTAAAGTAATATCTTTTATAGTTTTAACACCTTATATTTTGAAAACAACGTAGGACATGTTTGTAGAACCTAAAAATGACCTATCACACTTTGAATCACCCTCTTTATTAATGGAATATTATTATAGATACAAATTAGAAAATTATGCATACCACTGTGTATTACAATGTCTTCCTCTATGATAGGTGGGGGAGTATATGTCAATTTTGACTTGACTTTCCTTTTTCCCGGAGCTCTCTGTAAAATGTCTTCACTTTCGGAGGACGACGCTGCTGCATGCTTTTCTACCTAAAGTGCTTCCTCATAAGTATCCGAAAACACAATATAATTTAGAGGATTAAAATGTTTATGTAATTACCTATATGTAATGTCTAAATCTAATTTGGTAAGCGTTAAATTTTATTATCATTTCTAAAAAATGTATTTATTATACCTTGCACCACGGTGACAAAAATAAGATAATATGTCTGTCTAATCAAGTGAAAACTCAAAAGTATGGGTGAAGACAATGGGTTCATTTATTACCTACCGTATTTTCCAAAAAAATGTTTAATTTCAAACAATGGCCAGTTTTCATCAGGTTTGATGCATTTTATTATTAAAGTTCGCTGATTCTTTGCTAATGTTTTTGGCCAAAATGACTTCCCAATCTGTTCATTCATCCAAATAACTAGTATTACAGATATTTCATTTTTTTCCTCAAACTGGATTACTGCATACTGAAATAATAATTAATTGATATTTCCGGTACAAAGTGGAACATTTACAGACACATATCTATAATAAAAGAATTGTGGCATAAAGCTAAAAAAAAATTACAATTTTTTTAGTATCCAACCTTAAAATTGTGTATTTCTAATTCTTACCTAATTTTTAATATGTAAGAGTGGCAGAATAACCATCAATTTTCATAATTTTCTTCGTAATATTAATTATTAGCGACTCTTTCTTAGATTCGCTTAAAGGACCCACGGCTCCACAATCAAATTTCAACAAAAGGCAAGATACTTTATGAAGATGTTAAATTTTCGGGAATAGAATTGTAAGATTCGATCGACTTACCTGTAAGGAAGATCAATCTCAATTATTTGAGCATCGTAGTTCTTCTATGATTCATGTTGGTAGGTCTCACTTACACATGACGCGCGCACAGGTTTAAAGGAAAAAAGTGTTTCGTAACAGTCCGTTACTACTTATTGATAGCCAGCCAGTTCATTTTGTGACCGAACCAATCGCGCTGTGGGTAAAAAAAAAGAGTGGCGGGTGGGCCCCATCATAGAAGAACTACGATGCTCAAATAATTGAGATTGATCTTCCTTACAGGTAAGTCGATCGAATCTTACAATTATTTTTCGCATCTCCGTTCTTCTATGATTCATGTTGGTAGATGTTTAGAGTAAACAATTAGCGCGATTAAGTGCAGTCAAAAAAGTTTCTAAACTATGCGCTATTTTATAGTTTTATGATAAAAGTTTCTCAAGTAAAAAAAGAAGTACTTATATTTTATCAAATTATGATAATCAGAAGAATTAGTGGCTTCTTACTGTTTTCATATATGATCTAAATTAGTTTTTAAAACAAACTTTTTTTTTTGGTTTTCCTTTATTATTGACCATATATTACTTATTATATATCATACATTATATATTACATATCAAATACTGTATACCATACACCATATACCACTTTCTGTATATCATATGGACTATACTATATATCACATATTATATTCATATATACAGATATACACGTACATACATATGTACACACATATTTTGTTATGCCTAGGTCAACATTTTCGTTTCGAAGAACAATGTTGCAATAATGCACAATTCCGGTTCATTTTATAAAAAGAAAATATTAAAAAAGTACTGTTTTTTACTATAGAGTTCGACAAAAGATCTTTCTGAAATTTCTCTTTCAGTTACCCTTTTGACTTGAAGCTGTTATATTTTCCAAATTGTTTATACTCCATCTGCTTACGCAAAAGTAAGAAGTGAAACGAGTTTAAGTTTTATATCTTTTTACAAATGGTAGCATTTTCAAAATTATATTTTTCACAAAAAAGGTAGAACCAGGTTAGGTTTTCAAGTCACGGAATACTTGCTGTAGGTTTTCGCAATAACTTTAATTTATAGGATAATTTTAGTAATTATTAAGGGCGGAATAAGAGTGTTGCTTTTCAAACAAAGTAGATAATGTTTTAAATTCTTTTATGTAAGTACACCAATCTTATATTTACATATATAGTCCAAGCATTCTGTCACGGATTAATGTTAAATTTGCAGAAATTATTACCAGGACAAAAAAAATATGACCGTATAGAAAATTGAATTTTAAATTGAGTTTCTTGTTCTTTAAACTCGATCCAATATGGCGAACATGGTTAAAAAAAATCGCAAAGTTGAAAAAACGGTTTTTCTAAAATAACTAAAAAAATATAGCACCGATTGAAAAATTTTAAATGAGAAAGTTGTTGGTTTTAAAAAGATCTATCGACTGATTTTTTGAAAGTATCGATTGCTTTGTTACTTTTCGAGATATATCGAAAAAACCGTTAAAAATCTTCTCTTTTCTCTTCTTCTATAACTCGTTTACATTTACGTGCCCATATTTGCTATTTACTGCAAGCATAGCCCGCGGCAAGCCAAAAAAGTACATTTTTGAAAAATTTAAAAATATTAATTATTTTTCGAGATATATCGATTTTTTGAAAAAAAGGCGCTCTCGAAAATTGGCTAGATCTTCTCAGCGGATAGCCCTACAGTAACGATTTTCGGTTTATTTTCTTCGTAAAGAGTTATATTATCATGCTGTTAAAAAATGTTGACGATTTTATTAATTTTAAGGATCAAAAAATGACTGAAAAAGTTGCACTTTTTTTGGGTATGTTTTTTTCAAATAACTATTTCAATTTTTATTATTTTTTTGTACTTAATCTGGGGTAGCTAAACACGAATATTATAGCATTTTCGCCTTAGAAGCAAAATAGACCCGTAAATGTTTAGTTTTCTTTCTTTAAAAGTCATTTTCATAAAATAAAAATTGAAATAGTAATTTGAAAAAAACATACCCAAAAAAGTGCAACTTATTCAAAGTCATTTTTTGATCCTTAAAATTAATAAAATCGTCAACATTTTTTAACAGCATGATAATATAACTCTTTACGAAGAAAATAAACCGAAAATCGTTACTGTAGGGCTATCCGCTGAGAAGATCTAGCCAATTTTCGAGAGCGCCTTTTTTTCAAAAAATCGATATATCTCGAAAAATAATTAATATTTTTAAATTTTTCAAAAATGTACTTTTTTGGCTTGCCGCGGGCTATGCTTGCAGTAAATAGCAAATATGGGCACGTAAATGTAAACGAGTTATAGAAGAAGAGAAAAGAGAAGATTTTTAACGGTTTTTTCGATATATCTCGAAAAGTAACAAAGCAATCGATACTTTCAAAAAATCAGTCGATAGATCTTTTTAAAACCTACAACTTTCTCATTTAAAATTTTTCAATCCGTGCTATATTTTTTTAGTTATTTTAGAAAAACCGTTTTTTTCAACTTTGCGATTTTTTTTAACCATGTTCGCCATATTGGATCGAGTTTAAAGAACAAGAAACTCAATTTAAAATTTAATTTTCTATACGGTCTCATATTTTTTGTCCAGGTAATAATTTCTGTAAGCATTTCTCTATAATGCTTGGACTAATATTTGGTAGCAAGCATAATGTCCTTTTTTTTTTCTATTTCTATATCGACCAAAAATTATGGTGATATCGATGTTTTATTGTGGTCTCCAAATGGGAGAAGTAAACTAAAATAATTCATAAAGAAAAATAAATATATTTGCACGTGTATACATTCTTTTTTTTTATGGAACATCGTCGCTCCTTTACCAATTTGGTGATGTGGAGGTACTTGCAGCTTTTTAGGTTTTAACTGAGGACTGGCGTAAAGTACAGATTATACATTCACGAGGATTATATATACATTCTTTGATACTATGAATGCTTAATGGTGATAAATCACGAATTCCTGGGGATAGAATTTTTATCACCTCAGGNACGTCATGCTAAACAAACGTGAGTCGTGAATTTCAGTGTGGAAAAGTTAGTAAAAAATTTAAAGACACTAGATTTTACATAGTGAAAAAACTTGTAACAAGCGTAACAAACTTAAAGTTACTTCCTTTTCCTCACCCCGTTCTCCATGTGTCTGGACAAGCTCCATCCCCTCCCTGTTGCGAATCTGGCAATGCTAGTTGCACAGCCATGGTCGTAACTACAAATAAATGGCGCTTGGCAGAATGCTAATATGCCAACCAATAGGAGAATAAACTGCGTGCACGTGACCCAACCAACTGTCCCGATAATTTTCAATTTTGAATTTAGCTTTAATAGAGAGTGGATTACCAACAGTGTGGTTGCCTTCTGTAAAAGGAAGGAGTTCTTAATTTTACATATCTATGCTAAAAATTATAAGTATATCTTGTCCTTTATTAACAAAATTGAAAAATTAAAAAAATTGTAAACACACTGGAATGATGAGTGCATAGGCAGATGCACTGTTTAAGTTATTAGGGGAAAGTGGTCGAATATCGATCACTTAAGCAAAAAGACAGTTTTCTCACTTACTTGATCAGATATTTACTGGGATTTCTGGCAAACTATTTTAAATATATTTATCTAGAAAATCCCCGCCTTCAGTTTTTTTATAAGTATTTTTTTTTGTTTTATCGGAAAAAGAAAAGAATGCTGAATTTAACGGGTAATATCGACCTTTTCGGTCGCGGCATAATTTTCGACTTGGTTTTCTTCGTTGAGGCTCATGTTGCTTGCTGCGTTGCGCAAAATATAAACCACTCTAATTGCACAAAATCGCGTACTTTCGTTGAAAAGATCACGTCGGGGTCACCACTTGAGGGTTGCTTTCGCTGTACAGCAAGAAATAAACGCTCTCTCAACGGTAATAATAAAGAATTTTATTGAAAACTGGTGTACAGAAAACTTGTGTATGGAAAGACGTGTTAACAGGGTGAGTGTTCGTTGGAGAGTAGTTGGAGAGTGCCTTGTGGTTGAAGTCGGTCGTATATCGGGTACGCGTCTGGTGGCCGGCATCAGCAGCCCTTCTTGGAACGCTGGTTCGTCCGGCGGCGTCCTGCGGCGCTCTTGACGTTGTGCTTTCTAATATGGGTCACTTGCAAACATGTGTACCCACA
>NW_019416518.1:493665-499918 GCF_000390285.2 Anoplophora glabripennis
TACATGTCGCATGGAATACGGGCAAAAAAACAAAGCGGCTACGCCCTACTAAGACGGTTAAAACGACCGTATATTCTGCAAACAAATGTTCGCGTTCAAAACAATTAAAAACAACTACAATATGACCAGCTAGACAATCCACTTAAGGTGGAATTTGCATTTCAATTAGTCTAAAAACTCTGCTCTGCATGTACCATAGTATACGAGCTAGTATTATCAAGTCAAGGGCGGCTAACAGAAAAATTTTAATGAAATACCTTCTCATCTGAAATGGATAATTAATATAATATTTCCCTTACGTGTGATTTATATCGGATTCATAGAAATTCTTCTCTTTTGCACAAATACACTACACAAAGCACAATGATACACAAAACAAATAGGACCTGCACGTGCGGCACAAATAAATGAACTTGCTGGCTATCAATAAATAGTAACGGACTGTTACGAAACACTTTTTTCCTTTAAACCTGTGCGCGCGTCATGTATAAGTGAGACCTACCAACATGAATCATAGAAGAACGGAGATGCGAAAAATAATTGCATGCTTGTCTAGAATTAATGTGATTTCTTATTATTCTTCTAATAAGTCTTCTTGAATATGCGCCATAACGTTTCGTCAAACGCTATAAAAAAAAGAGTGAATAGTGACTAATTATAGGTTAAGTATTATTACACATGGTTATTTTTTAAAATTTAACGAATCAATTTATGTGCATTATAAACGCCATTAAGTGCAAACTTGTAATGTCTAACTACTTCCGGCAAACGTTCAATATAACAAAACGAAGCCATATTTACAAAACTGAGGTTACAAATAAATTAAGGATGTTACAAAAAAAATGTGCCAAACTAGAAATTAATACAAAAATAGGTACTCACCTTACTATCCATTAGGCAAGTTCGGTATTAAAATCTAGATGCTCTAGATCAGGGGTCGGCAAGTAATTTTAGGTGGGGTCCGGATACTTTTGAAAATTTTTAACGAGGTGCAGAAAAAAATTCATATTTCTTATTTTTTTATTTTAATTTGGACTCAAATTTAATCTGCTTACTAATTAAGAACTCAAAACACTCACACAATTGTAAAATACTAGAAAAAATGATACGATTGGCACTTAAACGTAAAAAACATTTTTTAAATAATTTATTTCAGTAATTTATATTTTCAAAACATTTTTAGTGGTCCAGTATTCTACCTTCCGCGGTCCGGACCTGGACCGCGGTCCGCCAGTTGCCGACCCGTGCTCTAGATGTGTCTCTTTGTCTTTTCATCTCATACAATTAGAAAAGAACAAAACACATCTGGAGCGTCTAGACTCTAGACGTTAACACCAGTTAATACCGAACTTGCCTATTATTTTCAACGAAAGAATTGGTGCGTATGTAATGATTGTAATGTATTCCACCTCGAGTTGATACTCACATTTGATAGTCACGAACATAGAAAATATCACAGATCACCTAGACTGGCTTATAGAGCGACTTTGGTGAAAACACTTCGGAGCCTGATTTGGAGCCCAGCCCACCGCTCAGTCGTGTCCTAGCATTTGACATGTACGTATAGCTGTGATTTCGATAATTAGACGTTTCATCATGGGCAAGTGTATTGTAAAACATTGTATAAATAGAAGTGATCGAGTTGGTGAAGAGAGGCGAAAAGTTTCCTTCTTTAGGTAAGTAAAAAAAAGGAATATATAAAAGGTAAATATGTACGCCATTTTTCGGTTGACGTCACAAGTTTCCAGGGTTAGCTTTATAATTTTGTTCGCCCACATAGTGTAGTGATTAACGTGATATTGTTATTATAAAATAATTAACGAATTACTGTAAAATATTTTTAGTAATTATTTACTTTATGCGAGTCTCAAGTTTTTATGAAATTTTACCAATTCCCGTCATTTCGAGATAGCTGCAATTTAATCAAATATGTTTTTCAATTGAAAAAATCGCAAACAAAACTAATTTCAAATTCATGTTCAATACCCTGGTAAAGGAGAGTTGGCAAAATGTGATTAGAAAAAGTATAGAGAGTTTTGTGACAAAAAAAAACATAGCAAGTACATTATAGTATATATTGGCGGTTTCGTAATAACAAGTTCTCTAATAAAGCCAATAAAATGTGAAGACTGTAAATAGTTTAATGTCAAATACACAGTATTCGTAGTCAATTAATTTTTATTAAAGATCGTGGTTGTTTAACGTATCCATCTCAAGATGTCGTAGTAATATGCCAAGAAACAGAAAAATTAATAAAATTTTTAAATAATGATGAAAGCAGAACACCTAGGCTACAGAAAAATAAAATTGTTTATCATGTATTAAAAAACTTTCTGAATGCGAACATATTTGAAAACTTGCATTAACTTCAATTTGATAATTTGCCTAATTGTAATCATTTAATATAACTTGGGCTGAATGTGAAAAGTATATCGATGTACGAATAAATCATGAAGTCAAATTATTTAATTCGGTAAAATCTACGAAAAGGCAAATATTGAATAAATCAATAAATATTATCTAGAGGACAATAAATATATTTAAATTATTTTGTAGTTTTATTTAATATGACATTAAAATATACTATTTTCTGAATTACAATCTTAAAATTGAATATTTGTCATAAGATGCAATATGTTTAATATGTAATAAAAATATTACTTAATCCGGATCTGCTTAAAGATGCGCGCTATCAGATTGCCTTCCATGCACACTCCACTTCCCCGGATTTTGCATTCCGTGGTACCCGTGCATTGAAATTAGATACGGCCAGTCTAGGTGGTCTGTGGAAAATATAGTACTAACGTAGAATGAAATATCCCTAATATTGCCAATAAACTGCGAAACAGCGCCACGTAACGTTTTGGAAGCTTACTACTACGTAGCTCCTAATGAGTAGGCAACACTTTATACTTTGTGAACAGATTACAGCGCCATCTATCGTATGCAAACGACTTCTCACTTGTATCCTCTATATATTATTTTAAAAAATTTAAAAGTAAACCCTTATACAAATGGGAATAGTGAAGTGTCAATACTTTTGAGAACAGATTATTTAGTTAAACAGAAAATGTAGCGAAAAACTAATATTCAGTACTTTTCTAATTCACTTCTGCTTTGATAACGAAACTAGAGGTTTCAAAAACGTCATAGTGTTATTGTGATGTGTATTTGATTTTCCAGTGCGTAACCAGACTTATACATGTAGATGTATGTCTCTGGCATCTCACTATTAGGCAAAAGTTTTCAGTATTGACACTTGACTGTCCCTATCGGTACAAGGGTTTATTTTTCCCATTTTTTTTTTTCATGAAACTATGGCAAAATATCCTAATTATAACAAACATTTATAATGCCACAAATAAATACAGACAATTTCTTCTTATTTATTATTTTATTAGGTATATTATACTATTTTTCAAATTTTGACATTTGCCCAAGATATACTTAGTAAATGGTTTTGATAAGGAAATAAAACATTTTTTAATAATTTTAAGTTTATTTTGTATCTACAAGAAATCCTAATTGATTTATACAGAATATTATTATGCATGTACTATTAAAACAATTTATTGTTATGTATTTAATTGTAAGTAAAAACGACAACAATTTAATTCATTTGCTTCATAAACTTGATAAGTTGGCAAGTAAGCTGTAAAAATATAAAAATTATGAATGAACTGTTATAATAATCTCACTTTCCGGAGAGTATAACCGAATATTTGTACAATATTTGGATAAATTCAATAGTTCATATACTTAGTTTGGAACTTTCAAACCATAGAAAACTTAATATTAATACTATATTTTCTGTCTCAAACTGAATAAAGAAAGCAATTCACCACCATTACAAATTTTGTAAGCATCTAAGTATCAAAGGTTTCATAAAATATTAGTTGGAGTTTATCATCATACACATAATTATTTTATCTATATTTAACTTAAATAATATGTAATTACACATTTTATGTGGACTGTTTCTAATCGATTAATATAAGTAACATGAGTATGAGTGTTCCACATAATGTTGGTAAAGATATGGGTTTGGTTTTTAATAAAACTATATAGCTTAAAACTTACACATCGTATTCCCAGTATAATATAATAACAAATAGAAAACTCTTTAGCACTAAATAATTATGAACACAATTCTTGCTATACTATAATTTACAATTTTCAGAGGATAACCTAAGAAACCAAAGATAACGAAACCCAAATTTCAAATACGTGCAAAGTCCAAACTGCATTACCAACCAACCCAAAATGACAGGGTTGGCATTCTCTGCGCCATCTTTTATTTTGGAAGCTAACATATGACGTCGCCATGACAGTTTCATTATTCATATGTTAGATTTCATTCTACGTTAGTAGGTACTATATTTTCTATGGTCACGAACATCGAAGAAAAAACAATAAACGGATCGATGTCGAGTCGATAGTCACTAAACGCTAGACCACGTAAAACCACGAGTGACCACGATCTCTACGTCGAGTAGAGCGCAAGTCTTGATTGAGAGTGAGCACACTGTTTGAATAAATGATGTTTTTAACAATACAAATTTAATATATTTTAAGAGTTAACAAAACGTTTTTATGTTAATTTAGAAACGTATACTTTTTGCGAAGTTAATAAAACCTTAAAAATTAAGGGAATGTCACAAAAAATAATTAGCTTAAGAACGTCACCTGTACGCCTTTGTTTCGTACAGAATAACATTACATTTTATAAGTCACGAGGATGTTTTTAAAATGTTTATGAGAAGATTCTAATCATAATGAAGCAGAAATGTTTTTTAAAAACGTCTGAAATATAATTTTGAGTTATATGTTAAAATCCAACATTTTATTAACATAATTCAAATGTTTCATTACAAACATTTCGTTATAACAAATATGTTCCTTTTTACTAACGTTATGAAACATCCTTGATTCAACATATTCAAAATAATCTACTAAGGGAAATACGGTACAAAGGTTAAGTTTGAATGTACCTATCTAAAACGCCTCCATTAATGTTGCGATAATTGTACCTCACTCTCAACTCACTCAATCTCAATCAGAATAAGTTGATACAATTTTCTGTACGTTACAATTTTACATTCATTTCTAGTTAGTATAGGTATTGATTCATAATAAATAAAATTTAAAATATGTTGGCAAGACAAAATAAACATGTATATTTTTAGCTGGGATAGTGACAGCGTGTGTTACATAAAAGCAAAAATAAAAAGAGGAGCATTAAAAAACGAAATTAATGTCTGATGGATGTCAGGTATTCAGTATTGCGTTGCGACAAAAATTGTTTGTGTAACTTCAACATTGATACAATAATAATTGTATCAATTCGAATACAATTATTGAAGTAAAAATTGTAATGTTAGTGGCTCGTTTATATCAATTTAACTATGTATACAAAAATACAATTAAATTATTTTTTTGTAATACCTATAATAACTTTCTTATATTAATTTAGGATTGCGGTCGAGAAGATTTCAAATCTATTTGATTTGAAATCAATTATGGATAAGACATGCGCATTTAGTACCAAACTCAAACCGTTGTAAATTCGTTCTTCGAACAAGGCTTTTATTAATTGTACTTGAATTTGGTTGCACCAAAATTATTCTGTATGTTAATGGACACAAAATTTAAACTAATTTCTGGTCGAGCGAGCGTAGCCTAACTATTTTACATTCATGTATATATTTGATATTAAAAGTTAAGTACTGCTGATCGCTATTATTAGTTCTTGGATGGGTGACCTCCAGGAAAGACGCTTGATGCTCGTCTACGTACTGGTCTGTACGTTGATGTAAGTATTCACAAAAGGTACACAAAAGGTAAATTTTTATAGGAAGACGCGTATCATCCCTCGGAAAGAATGATTAACCATTTATCTCTTGTCTAAGCAATAAGCAACTTTACGCAAGTAAAAGTTTGCTATCCTAAGACAAAGTGGGGGTTTGGCAAAATGTTCTGGTTGCAGGTTGCTCATCTGCTGCTGGTGTCGGTGTTTTGTAGCAGAATTAGTCTGACGTAAGTAGTTGTTCTAGGAGAGAATGAAGCCACTTCAAGGTCACTCCAGGCTGCCACCGGACTGCCGCCACCCGGAGCCGGCACCAGACCTCCAGCAGCAGGCATGGCGATGCCGTCCTCCAAGGTCACGCTGAAGAAGTGTCAGTGGGGTGCGGGGGTGGGGGATCTGGAATGCAGAAGAAGAAGCCGGGGTCCGTCATCGGCAATGACCACCAGG
>NW_019416519.1:0-2111 GCF_000390285.2 Anoplophora glabripennis
ATATTTAATTTATACAGTACAACATTTCGGCGTTTCCATCCCAGCCCATGTTTATTAAAGGAAATGCCGACAATAATCCCGTTTTCTTTTTTTGCCGTTTTTCTTGAGAAATTATACGTTTTTTGTTTCCAAATGCACCTGGTCATACTAGTGAAATAACTCATTTATGATCGAGTGCTCGTTGATGAGTATTGACGATTTTTAATTATTTTTGGTCATATTGAACTTATTCTTGTATACGAGATTTCTATTCGGATGCCTGTTATTAAAAGTCACTGCCGCTTCTTGATGACTTTTATAATCATCTCCCACAATCAAAACTAGCGTTTTGACGTTTGCTATCAAAAATTCCATTGGTTTGTCAGTGCATCTTACAGGAGAAGGTAAGGTAGTCGGATTTTTTAATTTTTGATATTTATGGTACGTGTAGTTTGGACCTTGAATAAGAATTTTTCGAAGTAGTTCGACGCAACGTTCGTAAATTACTGAGATAATCGATTTTGAAGTTTTACCTGACAGCTAAATCCACTAGATCTGGCACATTGTTCAACTGGGAGCGTGGCATAATTGGTAGCGTTCGGGACTGACAGTCACGAGATCGCTGGTTCGAGTGTGTCGCGTGACATTTTTTTTTTTTCAAAACGCAGCATATAGGTTTTTATTATTTTTTTCATCTCGAAAATTATGAACAAACGAAATATTATAATAAACACTTATGTATATGTAGGAATATTCTTCAAATATTTCATTAAAATGCACAATTGGTTGATAAACAATATTTATTATGAATTAACAATAAAGTTTCTTTAAAAAAAACAAACCAGGTCAAGTAGATTTTTTATTTTATTTTTAGTATTTGACATTTTATGCAGTGTGGCATAAACCAGAATGATAGTTATCATAGAAACATGGGAAGCAGAAACTTTTTATGCCCGAGCAAGTGTGATTTTTTAAACACGGTGGACGACCCACACAGCCTAGATCAAAATGTTAATTAAACATTTGAAGAATATTCCTACATGCAGTTCTCATAATATTTCGTTTGTTCATAATTTTCGAGATCAGAAAAAGAAAAAGAAAGGAAGCTAGATGCTTAAAAAATTTCTGCTTCCCATTTTTTTATGATAACTACTATTCTGGCTCGTGCCACACTGCGTAAAATGTCAAATAGTAACATAAATATAAAATAAAAGAACATCATACCTGACCGCGTTTGTTTTTTTTTTTTTTTAATGAAATCTTATTGTTAGTTCATAATAAATATTGTTTATCAACCAATTGTGCTTTTTAATGAAATATTTGAAGAATATTCCTACATATACATAAGTATTTATTAAATATTTCGTTTGTTCATAATTTTCGAGATGAAAAAATAATAAAATACCATATGTTGCGTTATGAAAAAAAAAGTCACGCGACGGACTCGAACCAGCGATCTCACGACTGTCAGTTCCGAACGCTACCTATTAGGCCACGCTCCCAGTTAAAGAATGTGTCACATCTAATGGTTTTAGCTGTAAGGTATAACTTCAAAATCAATTATCTCGGTAAATTATGAACGTTGCGTCGTACTTCGAAAAATTCTTATTCAACGTCCAAACTACACGTACCACAAATATCAAAAATTACAAAAATCCGACTACCTTACCTGTTAGATTTAATGTCTATCTCTAGACGTAAATTATCAATGCTAATACGGAGAAGAGTTTGTAAAAATAACAAAATCTGTTTTTTAATGGTAAATGGATAATATTGGATACCTGACCGTAGTTTTCTATTTGGATCAACTTTAAATAACGATTGTCGATATTTTAAAAAATAAAGGTACTTTACTCTTGAGCAAAATTTACATTTTTCGACAAACCTCGTATACGACTGCAAAAAATTGAAATCTGATTATTTCATTTTGGATTTTAGGCCATGCAGAACTCTTCATCAAGAATAACTTTTTCTCATAAAACCAAAAAAGAGAAGGAGCGTTAAATTGACGTCCACGGGATGTCGGTTATTCAATTTTGTATTGCGATGAAATTTGTTTGTACAATTGCGGTACAATAATTGTATTAATTCTAAATTGACACAATTATTGAAGTAAAAATTGTAACGTTAGT
>NW_019416519.1:3237-14499 GCF_000390285.2 Anoplophora glabripennis
TCCAAACAAGAGGACCACTAATTCCTACCTCGGCTGATATTCTCCGCACACTCGTACCTGGATTCTGCTCTACCAGTGCTAGAATTTCTTCTTCTGCTCTAGGAGTGGATACCGACCTTGGTCTTCCGGATAAATGGCACTGTTTGCTCAAGGAACCGGTATCACGCAATCTTTGGTGAATTCTTCCAAACATGCGTTGTGAAGGAATCTGGCGATTTGGATAAGCGTCAACATAAAGACGTCGCGCTTCGGTGGCGTTCCCATTAGCACGACCATACATGAAATGCATGTCTGTTAATTCTGCGTTAGAGTAACCAGCCATAGCGAAAGAAAACTTGTGCACTGAGAACAACTGTCAAATACGTACTGTTTATTTCACTAAACATCAACCAACTATTATAAGAAAATACACAACGTTTTTGCAAAATAAAAAAAGGGGCTAAAAAACATAAAACATTCCATATCTCCGCAACCTTCACTTTGCGAACACATGTTTATTGAGACTTTTCTGCTTATTTTGGTTCATACTATTACCTCCTTAAATATTTTACACTCTTTTTTTAACACCCCGTATATAGTCCCACTTTGAAACTGAGCCTTTACAGTAAGAGCATCTTCTAGAGTAAAAAGCTTAATATGTTCTGAAATAATAATATTACTAACTTCAAAATTTTGTTTCTGTTAAAACTTACCAGTATTCCGATGAAATATCAGAAAAGTTTAGCTGTGAAATATGTACGACTTAAATGTAGCAAATAGGAAGCAATTAAAATCGCTCATAATGATTCGTTTACAATAAACACTAATAAGCCATTGGATCTACACTCGAGATAATCCGATCGCTGATTGGTTGAATGAAAAGTAAAAAATTACACCAATCACCAACCGGTGAAATGAAATGTGTATTAACATAATCTTGATCTTATTCTCTTAGTAGTTTTTGATTTTACTAAAATATTATTGTCAACGCGAAAGAATTAAAATTACAGTTTGAAATAAAATAATTACTAGTCACGTGGCTTATAATCATTTATGAAGGTTCTGTATTAACTCACATTGATTAATTTTAATTCATGTAAAATGATATTTTTTTATATAAATTATAAATAAAGAAAAATTGAAATACAGTGTATTAGAATTATAGGTATAGCCAATCAATAAAATAAATTATTTTTGTATTATCCAAGGGATTGTCAAAGGAAGCGAACGAAAATACTCAATCCAAGGAAAATAATGTAATAGTAGAGAGAAAAAAATCTGTTCCAAATATTCCAGAAAAAATAGATAAAGAAGTTATTGTTCAGGAACGAGCCAAATCCGAGGGTCCTCCAAAGCCTAGTGATAAGCAACCAGTGATAACAAATGGGCCTGTACAAGATATACAAAGGTACACACTTTGCTCTTCTTGGAATGGAATTCTATAGTTCTTCAAATCCAACTTAAAACCGATTGTGACTACAAACGAAATATTATTTTTTAGAAATGATGAATCTGATTTTGAAAGGCTGCAAGAAGATTTTGTTCTTAAACTTGTAGTTGATGAAGAACCACCTAAACAAGCGCCGAGTAATTTTGAGATGGCTGGCTTGCAGCCCCCACCTAATTTAGTAGCTCCAGTACATGACAAATGGTTCTATCAAGATCCCCAGGTAACAAAAATATGATCATTGTTTTATTTTCTAGTTTATTTTGCTTTTTTTCTAAATTTCAAGATTATAAATCACGTTCAAAATATTTTAGTTATCATTATTTGTTTTGGAAAATGAAATATAAGTATTAACTTTGTACTAACAATAATATTATTTGTATGAATGACAGTATAAGATTAATTTGTAGCTGATTGAGAATGTGTTATTTTTTTTATCAATACATACAGGATGTCCCACCAAGAATCGCCATTATGGATATCTTGGAAAGTACTGATCCGATGAATCTGAAAATTTGCCTACTTAGCAAAGGCAGTAGGGCTCACACAGCTAAAATGTTTAGAACTTTATGGCACTTCCGATTACACCGGAAGTCGACATTAACTTTCTTATTTTAAATGAGACGCTCTCTATATTATTGCATTTTCGGATTGTATGTGAAATTTGAAGGTCATTTTATTAAATATATTCTATATCTAGAAGTTATTGATTTAAAGATATTAATTTTTAAAGAAAAAATTTGCCATATGCAAGGGTCCGTGGAGAATGTGGACTCTTTTCAAGAGCGTGATATCAACTGGATTTTTGGTACCTGCAAAACGGCATATGTACATAACACTAAATTATGGTATACCAACAAATTAAAATATTTAATACTACGTGTTTCATTTTTACTGTTATATTTTGATAACTTCAAACAGCTATAACAGGGTTCATAGCGGCCGGGAATACCGGGAAAAGTCAGGGAATTCGTTATTCTTCATGAAAAACGGGGAATAGTCGAGGAATTTTAAATATATTCATGAAAGTTAGGAAAAACCTGTAAAAGTCAGGGAATTCCTTATTACTTTTGAACTATGAACCCTGTATAACTTTATTAACTTAAATGGAACACCCTGTACTATTTTACTCTATCGTATGCAGATTGAAATTTTCTTTCAAGCCATGCCTGGGTGTTGTCGGGGTCAATACAAGGTGTTTTTTAAATTTACAAAGTTATAATTGAAGTTATCAAAATGTCGCAGCAAATATTAACTTGTTGATATACTACAATTTAGTGTTACCTATGCCCTTTAAAAGTACCAAAAATCCACTTCATATCACACTCCTGAAAAGAACTACTAGCATCTCTGCGAACCCTTGCATCTGTCAATTTTTTTTTTAAATTAATATCTCAAAATCTCTAACTCCTAGGTATAGAGAATATTTAATAAAGTGATTCAGTGTTCCATTTAAAATAAGAAAGTTAATGTCGACGTCTGGTATATCCAGAAGTGCCATAAAGTTCTAAATAATTTGGCTGTGTTGGCCCTACTTCGTTTTGCTAGGTTGCCAAATTTTCAGATTTATTGGATCAGTAGGTACTTTCTGAGATATCGATAGTGACGATTCCTGGTGGGACACCCTGTATACTCAGGGCGTAAAGCTGATCACAGACTACAGATATACTTGTCAAACATTTGCCACTTCTAAAGGGTGTCCCAAAATTCACACAAGAAGTAATTTTGATAAAAAACAGGTTTTTAATTAAAAATTGCAAAATTTTTTATTGATTCATAAAGTATACAGTATAGGGGTATCGAATAGCATATCGGGTAAATGGCCTCCGTGACTTTCCTGGCACAAACGCACTTATTTGTTGAAATTTTCCATTACCGTTTTGCATAAATGCGGCTGAATGTCGAGAAAAAGGTCCAACGGTGTTAAATTGCATGATCTGGGCTGCCAATTCTGATCACTAAAATGGAAAATTATACGACCAGGAAATGACTCCAAAATCCACACCAAACAGTGACATATTGTGAATGCATTTGTTTTTCAACAATCACTCATGGATTTTCTGAACCCCACATGCAATAATTTTGTCTATTAACGAAAAAAATTGGCATCTATTTGTTCCATAATCCATTCAATGAACTCTCTTTGCTCTGCCTGATCAGTAGGCTTCACTTCTTGAGTAAATTGAACTTTGTAAGCATGAACTTGCTGTAGAAAGCTTGTCGAAATGTACAATTCTTCACTGAATTGATTATCCTGTACTCTCAGCAACACTCTCATGAACTGCTTCGATGTTTTGTGTTGAAAAACTTGTTGAAGGACGGCCAGAGTGTTTAAGATCACTAATTGATCCAGTCTTCCAGAATTTTCCAAAAGTTGATGAGACTCAATTACTATTGCGACCATATTTTGTACGAAAATTACGAATTGTAATCTTCATTATTTTTAAAATATTGCTCAACAATGAAAATGTGTTCTTTGGTGTAGTTCTCCATTTTTAATAACCCTGAACTGTCAGCTGTCAAGCTGTTTTTTTTTCGTTTTAAACACTACCACAGAAATGGTGCAAACTCGAATCTTGTTGAAATTTTGAGACATCCAATATCTTGACAAACTGATTGAAAACTGTATTTCATTTTATATATTTAATATTCTTAGAATCCTTAGAAATTTCTTTAGTAAAAAATGTTACTAATTTTTTTTTTATTTGTTCTGGCGATAGGAAGCTTTTTATATTTCAGGTTATTTCTTAAACTATGTATTACGACGAAATTTTATGTTCTATTGTAGGGCCAGATGCAAGGTCCATTTTCCAATATAGAAATGGCGGAATGGTACAAAGCTGGTTATTTCAGCAATCAATTAAAAGTAAGGCGACAGTGCGACGAAAGGTTTTTCCTTTTAGGTGAATTAATTACGATATGCGGAGGGGCCAACCCCTTCCAAACTGGTATACGATTTCCAACATTAAAAAATGATGTTTCTAAAATGCCCGATCCCGATATTCTTCAATTCCAATACTTGTCTCAGATGGCAGCATATAAACAGGCACAAGCAAGAATATTAGCAGAACCTTGGAGTGCCATTACCCTACAACAACAGGAACTCGCTGCACAAAGACTGATTATGCAACAGCAGGTAAGGGTAAAAATACATTGTTTGTACCTTGTACAGGGTGTCCAAAAATGTGTAAGCTAAGCTTTACCAGTTACGGAATTTATCAAAATAACAAAAAAAGTTTCAATAAATCTGTCGAAAAACTTTTAGTTTCCGAAATTCAGATGAAGGTGGAAATTTACATAAGTATTTCACTATTTATTCTTTACAAAACGAAATGACAACTGTGAACAGGGATAATTCAGAGAGAGTAAATCTGGGAACCATTTCTAAATATCTATCTAATTTAATTTTCATTAATCTTGAAATTATAAAAAAAGCTGATTAGCATTATTTATTAATTAACAAATGTAACAAGTAAAAGGCAAATAAATTACCTTTTGCACAAGGAAAAAATCATACATGTAGGAAAATTGAACAAGTAACATGCACATAGGCATAAAATATGGTTTAACAAGTTCACGGATCATGTTATTTTTAGAGGATGATGGTTCTTTGGGTTGTTATGCTGTGGCCTATGTACGTGATTACCGTCAGTTACAGATTAACATTATCATCATCCAATACTTCCAAATATTTCGTCATTTTTCTCAGCATTATCATCATATCGGCATCTTCAGTGGTGACTCGGCAAAAGCTTCGCCACTACTGACTTGGTCCTTAAACTTTAAAAGACGGTTACAGAGGAAAAAGTTCTGTTCCGTAAAAATTTACTTTTTGTTTTTATTTACAATACCGTTATAATATTTCTGTTCAAAATTAAATACTTTTAAAATTTTTTTAGCAAAATTGCATTGCAAAGTATAGTTCACATTAACTTTCATTTGAGAATAATATTTAGTGATAAAATGCTACACATTTCTTTATGCATATACTCCATTATGCCAGAAACGGATTGACAAAAGTTAATTAAAATCCAATTATTTCAAATTCGGATGTCTAATTTTATTCATTGGATTATGACTATATCGGCACGTTCCGCGTCAAATGGATTTCCTTTGAACTTCAGCAATTTATGTCTATTAAGGGCGCCATATTGGATCTGCCATTTTAAGATTCGATAATTTGACTGGAAAATCAGACGATGGATCTAAAGAACCCCCAGTGAGCCTTTTCAAGTTAAAATGAATGATTTTGGGATCGTTAGTATCGATTTTTTAATAATATCTGTGGTTTTTTACCCCTACGGGCGCCATGTTGGATTCACCATTTTGAGATTTGATAAATTGACTAGAATATTCAGAATCCACGAAATTGGAGTAAATTTAATTGATGTGCGATCTCTAATACTGATTTTTTGTGAATTTTGGTATTGTAGGGGCTATATTGAATCCGCCAATTTGAAATTCGCAAAACTATACAGATACATATATTTTAATGCTATATTCGATTAAATTGATCTTAATATAATTTTTTTACAAATGTTCTTTCCTCAGTATATGAATTTTCTGCTGCTTTTAGTCGCCATTTTGAATTTTTCGAAGGAGCCACTCGCTTTTCGAAAGGGGCATTCCTAACGAATCTTTTAAGTTCTTATTCGTTTACATCTGTCAACAAGAATTTTGGGCACAGCTTTGTTCCGTTTGACGCGGAACCTCCCATTATATATTTTGACAAATTTTTTTAACAAAATGTTTGACATGTTGGTTAGTTTTATAAGTAGAGCAATTTCCATGATTTTTTATTACTTATTACTGTGTAAGCTGCATTTGTGTTCAGAAAGATTTACATTGGTAATATCTAGATGTAGAAAATTTGGGCCAACGTTTTCAAGGCTTGGGGAGAAATGATGTATTCAATAGGTTAAAATTATACAACACATACAAAGTGACACTATTCATTAAGAAATTAGTTTGTACAATTGCTTTTTATGGTTAAGTTGAGAGTATCTAAGAATATATATCTACATATTTTTTTTAACTTGTAGCAAGTTTCTCAAGATCTCCAATTCATCCAACAGCCACCACCGACTAATCCTTTAATGCACATGATTAACCAGATGCAACAAGTATGTTTTAAATTTTGTTATTTTTATTGAAGCTGTGGCCAATAATCATGAAGGTAAAAATAATAAATCTATGTAAATAATTTAAGTTGATATCTGGTGTTCACTAAATAAAATTTGAAATTCCTGGATTGAAAACGTTATTATGTTTATGATTATTGGACCACAGACTTAAGACAGCTGCACAATTGACCAGAAAGTGAAAGAAAGAACAATAATGTTGGAAAAATAATTTATCACATACATGTTTACAGTAAAATTCCTGGGAACAAGAATGAAAAAGACTCTTTGAATGGACAAATAATTTATTTAACATCATCAAAGAACAATTTATTTATTTGCATAAGTAAATAATCGCCTTTGGTTTATCGCTACCGTTCAAAATTTTTTTAAGTTCTGTTTTCATTCCTGGTTAATTGTATAGTGATTAATACAGTTGAGCCATTGGATTTTTACATTCATCTTATCAAGCATAATCGTATGAACTGTGATGGCCTTTCTAGGTGTGATCTCGGATGTCGCACAAAGAAAGTCGCTATCCAGCTAGCAGTAGTGTAGAGAAGTATATATCAGAGGTCCCGAAAAAAAAAAAACTAATATGTACAATACACAAAGTATTAGCGATTTTTTTTAGAAAAAAACTAGTAAGATATTCGTAATCAGCACCTTTAGAAACCCCTTTGTACAAGATTACATCGTTGGCTCAAATGTGTTCAAATTAGAATTTTTGCCTTATAAAAAAAATTCATATTTTGTTTTAGAATCAACATTATTCTGGACAAAAAATAAGAATACATTTTTTTCATTTGGGAGCCCGTTTTACAGATAAAATTATTTTAAGATGTTTTTTTAACTACCCATATCTCAAACACATTTGAACCCACAATCTTGTACAAAGATGTTTCTAAATGTGCTGTGTTTTGTTTTACTTTTGTCCAGTAGTGTATATTCACCACCAAAGTTTCAAAATATTTGGATATCAGGTGAGCGAGATATTAGGGTGTCTCCATGAAAAGTGGGACACATTGTCAGGGTGGTCTTGAAGACGAAAAAAGTTTGTTTTCGATAACGCAAAAATCGGGTCAGAGGGTTCGTTTCCTGGACTCTTAACAATGAAAAATCTGTGAAGAGTGAAATCCCAGCTGATCGCCTACTCGAGTTTTCCACCATCGAAATTTTTCAAAATGAAGGGAGCAGAAAGGCCTATAAGGTGTGTGTGTATGTGCGTATGTGTTTTTGTGTGTGTATTTGTCCGTGTGTGCGTATGGGTGTTTGAAACATGGAAATATATTTAGAAACTTGAGCACAACATAAACCATCACAATATGTGGAAAAATAGAATTTCAAGCCAAAATTTTGAGGAATTTTTTCCATGTGTGTGTCTGTGTATCCGTGTGTGTGTGTGTGCATGAAAATAGCAATAAACATATACAAACCAATGTATATAAACTTGAAGCATGTGTAAACAAGTCGGTAGTCTTGCAGTCGGTGTTCCAGGAACACGCTCGTGGAGCTGTCCTGATTTCGAAATTTATTACTTCGTAACCGTGTGAATACCTTTCAGTACCTTCGAGAATACTTTTGAGAATAATCTAGTGAGCAAAAATGCCAGATAAATGTGGTCATGATCAAAATCGAGAAAAAGTTTGCGTGCCATGTGGTCGAAAAATAAACGTATGCTTTAATGGTCTCTTAGTGACAGTATCATTGTCATTCTCGGTTAGAATCTGACTGCATATTGTACAGATGCTCGATGGAAATCGTGGATCTAACAAAGTAAACTCCGGTTGGAGGAACTTCTTTATCAGATTTTCTCAGTTTGGAGTTATACGATACCTTTTCAATTGATCAATAGGAATGTTTATTTTTCAACCACATGGCGCAATTCGTGTTACCCTGGTAGTTCTGTTGTGGATTTTGTCGATTTTCCCCATATCTTCTGTCTTGATAGTTTCTAAAAGTTGGTTGCCTTCTGTCTTCGTAGTTTCTATTTTCTGGTTGCCTTCTATCTTGGTAATTATTTCCATACCTGGGACTGTTTCTTTTTTCAAAATCAGTTTTTCTCCCATTTGTTAAATATTCGTCTATGCTTCTGACATACTCTATAAGTCCATCGATAGTATTAATCCTTTGTGTAATTATCACCTTGTACACCTCTTCATCGAAATGTCTTGCCAGCATCCTAACCATTTCCAGTTCGGTAAATTTTGGTTCCAAATGTTTGATGTAAATTTTTTTCATTAAGTATCTCTCTTTTGAGCTTCCAAATCTATCGCTATATCTTCTGTTAAATAAGTTCATTCTCACCTTTTGTTGGTGGAATTCCCCCCAGTATTTATTCAAAAACAGTCTTTCAAACTCCTCAAACGTTTCACACCTGTCTTCGATTAGTTGATACCAGATATCTGCATCACCTTTCATCGTATTACTGATAAAGTTTTTTAAGTTTGTAGAAGGTAAAGTCTGCACGTGTGTTTTTAATTTGTTTATAAAAACAGACGGATGTGTCCTTGTGTCACCGTAAACTAGTAAGTCTTGTGTGTGATTGTTTGTCATGTCTCGTATTACAAATCATGCCCTGTGTTTCCATCCTAATCCTTTGTTCAATCTTTCTTTCCTGTTCTTTTAAATGAGTCTGCCATGTTTCTTCCTGTACCTGCCATCTCAATTGTGTCTGTAGTTTTTCTTGTATCACCGTTTCTTCTAATTGTCTTGTTTCTTCTCCAATTTGATTAATTCTTGTTTCACATGTACTTCTGCTTTCTTCAATCTTATGCTCCAATTTTTCGTTTGTCTGTGCCATCTCCAATCTCAATGACGTCTCAACTATGTTAATTTCATTTCTCAAGTCGAGACTTATCTTCCCCATTTCCTTCTTCAGTTCTTGATTCGCATTTTCAATTTTCTTTTCGATTTCTTTGTTTGATTGTTCAATCTTCTTTTCGATTTCTTTATTTGTATCTTCAATCTTCTTTTCGATTCCTTTATTGGTTTCTTCTATTTTCCCAAGAATTCCATTCAGCGTTGCCATAATCGAGTCCGTTTGTGTGTTGTTAGGATTTTGTGTGGTATCAGTCTGCGAATTTGTGTCAGTCTCTGTCGTGTTGTCAATGTCATGTCGTTCCCCCTCAGTGTGCATATCTTGTTCAGAGTCAGAAACCATTTTGACGTTTCCTGACCTCAATTCCATCAATTGATACAGACACAATTATGCAAATTTATAAGTTAGTTTGTCACAGTAACCTAAGTGTCAAAAGAAATCTGAAAGTACAAAAGAAACTTTTTCAAAGTGCCAAAAATTTTTAATCAAAATAATAAAATAATAGAACACTTAGGAACCCACACACAAAATTGAGAGTCTCATATTATAAACATAAAGGCGCTCATAAGAATAAAAATACAATTCAATTCATAATAATAATATCATTCTACATAATAATACATTGGTTTGTACACACACGGATACACAGACACACACACATGGAAAAAATTCCTCAAAATTTTGGCTCTTTTTGTATCCTTGAAATTCTATTTTTCCACATTATTGTGATGGTTTATGTTGTGTTCAAGTTTCTAAATATATTTCCATGTTTCAAACACCCACACGCACACACGGACAAATACACAAACACATACACACACACTTTATGGGCCTTTCTGCTCCCTTCATTTTGAAAAATTTCGATGGTGGAAAACTCGAGTAGGCGAACAGCTGGGATTTCACTCTTTACAGATTTTTCATTGTTAAGAGTCAGAGGAAACGAACCCTCTGACCCGGTTTTTGCGTTACGGGGACAAACTTTTTTCGCCTTCAAGACCACCGTGTTGGGTGATTCAGTCATAAACGATACAAATTTACTGGTAGGGGCAGACACCATAACACAAAGTGAGGTACTTTTACAATTAACAAAAGACTGGCTTTCAAAGAATGGTCTCATCATGAATAAGAATAAAACTCAACTAGTACTTTTTTCATCAAGTTACTGGCAAATAAACAGACCTAACAATATCATAATGGACAATCAGATAGCAGAATTAGCAAGTAGTACAAAATTTCTAGGACTGCATCTAGATGAACACTTAAATTGGAAAAAACATATAGATGAGCTCGCTGCTAAATTAAGTAAAGTAATATATGGAATCAGGGTAATTAGTAAATATGTAAATAGTACATCTACAAAAATCATTTACTTTGGTAGTTTCGAATCTATTTGTAAATATGGAATTATGTTTTGGGGTAATAGCACTGACATACAGAAAATTTTTGTCATTCAAAAAAGAATTATAAGAATTATTAATAATATGTCTTACATCCAATCTTGTAGATCGGTATTTAGGAATAGCAAAATAATGACTATATCGGCTCTGTATATTTTTGAGTGCTTAATGTATGTAAGGAAAAACTGGAATAATTTTATGACAGACTCATCATCTCAGTATAATACAAGAAATTTAAATCTAATGTACCCATATCACAGACTAACTCTAACAGAAAAGAATGCACATTACATGTGTATTAAATTATTCAATTGTTTACCAGCGTCACTTAAACAGATACAGAGTGTAAATTTATTCAAAAAACATATTAAACAATTTTTGTTAAATATTGAGCCCTACAATGTAACTGAATATTTGGAACACTGTTTAAACTAACTTAGGGAAACTGTTGTGACACCATTTCGCTCTTACATTGTCATTGTAAATGTTAATGTTTTT
>NW_019416519.1:15714-18044 GCF_000390285.2 Anoplophora glabripennis
TAGAAAAGCTGTCTTAACATCCATTTGATGGATTAATAAACTAAAATTGTTTGCAAAGCTTACAAGAATTCTAAATGTTGATATGCGAGCTACGGGTGCAAAGGTTTCGTTATAGTCAACTAAATGTTGTTGACTAAATCCTCGAGCAACGAGCCGAGCTTTGTATTTATTTGGATTACCAAAGATATCATTCTTTATTGTAAACACCCACTTACAGTCAACTATATTTTTATGCAATGGTTTAGTTACTAAGGACCACGTTTTATTTATTAAAAGAGAATTTATTTCATCGTTTATTGCTTTTTCCCATTGCTCTCTATCGTCTCGGTTTTTTATGTCAGAATAACTTTCAGGCATTTTATAATTTAGTGATTGTGCACACATAAGATAGTTATTTATATCCTCTTCGGTTTCATCATATGATACGACTGGTAATGTTTTAAGTCTTTCACTTCGTCTTAAGTCAATATTTACGTTTTTATTTCCCGATTGTTCAGTTGAAGAGGATATATGTTTATCTTTATTAAAAATTGTAAATTCCCCTGTTTCAGTGACAGGTATTTGTACCCCTGCTGTATTCACAGGTTTTAGTTCCCCTGTTCCAATGACAGGTATCTGTACCCCTGTTGTAGTCACAGGTTTTAATTCCCCTGTTCCAATGACAGGTTTTAATTCCCCTGTTCCAGTGACAGGTATTTTTACTTTTGCAAGTTTTTCTTGCGACTTCCCTACTGTAGAAGTAGGATTCGGCATATTAATTTCAGAACTATATTTTGGTGGGTCATTGAAAGTTCCATCAAGGTTCAGTTGTGGCCTTGACTGTTTAAAGTTTACTTCATCAAAAATTACATCACGTGCTATTATGAACTTACTAGTATTTACATCAAATATTTTATAACCATTTGATGCATACCCCACCATTATGCATTTTACTGACTTCTGATCAAATTTACTCTTTTTGGTTTTATTATGAATATAGACTGTGGAACCAAAAATTTTTAAGTCAGTTAACCTGGGCTTTTTGTTATGCCACAGTTCAAAAGGTAATTTATTTGAGGTTATTGCTTTAGTTGTTGTGATATTTATTAAATATGTTGCAGTTAATACTGCTTCACACCAAAACCTTTTGTCTAACTCAGCACCATGTACCATTGCGCGTGCCTTTTCGGTAATTGAACGATTCATACGTTCCGCCACTGCATTTTGTTGTGGCGTATGCGGTACCGTTAGGTGATAAGTTATACCTTTCTGAATACAGAAATTTTGAAATTCATTCGAAAGATATTCGCGCCCATTGTCACAATATAAATTCACAATTTTCAAATTAAAGTGTGCCTCACTTTTTGCAACAAAGTCCTGAAAGAATTTAAGTACTTCTGACTTATATGTTAACAAATAGGTGACTGTATAATGGGTATATCCATCAACAAAAATTAAAAAATAATTTTTATTATCAATAGTGGGTGGTGTTATAAGCCCACATACATCTGAGTGTATTATAAATAAAGGTCTTGTAATATGATTTTTATCTTTGGCTTTTTGAAAAGAAAGCCTTGCTTGTTTACCATAAATGCAAGCCTCACAAATAGATTCACTAGGAAAAATTTTCTTAAAATTAATATTACCTTGTGCTACTTCTAGTTTCTTAAGTTCTAAGAATTTTTGTTTTCCGATGTGGCCTAAACGTTTATGCCAAAGCTCACTATTTTCAATTAATGAATTTGTAGCTGCATTGACTTGTTTTACACAAGGGTTGTTTGCTTTAAATCTAATTTTAATTAAATTCTTGATAGACTTACCAGTCAAAATTAGTTTCCTGCCTTTCTTAATGCTTACCTCACCTGACTTATTGAAAATGACAGTCATACCTGCTTCCTGGATACGACGTACTGACAGTAGATTATGAGGTACCTCTGCAGCATACAGGACGTTGTCCAGAACTCCGGCTACGCCTAGATTTGTGGTTACGTTGATAGTACCTTTTAATGTAGCAGTGATGGAAACACCAGTTTTGGCTACTGATATTTTTAATGGGTTGTCCAGTGGAGTAACAGCTGTGAAGACATCAGACTGGTTTACTAGATGATCCGTTGCCCCGGAATCCAGGATAAATGTGATTTCGGTTAGCGGTTTTTGTGTTTGCGATTTGTGAATTCCAACCATGAAAGCAAAGCTTTGACTGGGCTTTTCTTGTTCAGTTTGAACAATTTGTAGGGTTCTGTTTCGTTCATAATTTTCTTGTCTTTGTAGCATATTCTTTTTATAAAAATAACAGTTTCTTTTAATATGGTTTGGACGCCCACAATGGTTACATATAATGGACGACTTGT
>NW_019416519.1:19451-21951 GCF_000390285.2 Anoplophora glabripennis
TATTATTATTATCATTATCATTATCATTATCATTATCATTATCATTATTATTATTATTATTATTATTATTATTATTAATGTCATTATTTTAACCACGTATTTGGAAGGCTTAATAAAGACAGAAAATCGGAAAAAAAATTTTTTACCTGACTTAAAAATGAAGGAAATGAACCCATAACTCCCGCTACGAGGGCGGCCCTGGCCGATCCCCGAATACTCGGAAAATTTTGTAACGTAATGTCACGAACAATTATCGGCTAAAGCGAACAGCGTTGCCAAGTTCACATCATAATGTGTGGTTCACATTTACTGTTAAACGTATTCAAGTAAATAAAGGAGCATGCTGCATTTTATTATAAATAATTTTAACAATTGTATTAACTTAGTGCAGAATATTTTAACAAGCCTGACTTCTTGAAGCCAACTTTCGTTAAAAGAAAATAAATAAAGCAGAGGTAGTTACCTGTTTGTAGGCACACCGTATTTTATCAAATAAAAAAAGTCGGCACACTACTAAATACCCGAATACACAAAATGCACTACACATGGTTACAAAACCATTAACAATTTAAAGCTTTTATTCAAATCTACCATCGTCCATATATCCCGCATTTTTCCAACTGCATCTATCGTACCATACGGCACAGCGAACATGCAGGACATCGACAAAATGACTTAATGTGATAGAGGCTGTTTTAAATTTAGTCGAGGAGCAGCCTACTATTTCCACAAGAACCAAAGTTTGGCGGATATTGCGCGAGTATTCATTCAACCCGTTCCATTTTCAAAAAGTTCAAGCTTTAGAACCAGTTGATTTCCCCAATCGTCTTGAATTTTGCAGTTGCAGCTAAATTGAAGTGCAGCAGACGCTAACTTTATTTTTATTTTTTAAACAAAGTGCGCTGGACGGATGAACGCTGTTTTACTTGTGCTGACATTTTAAACAGGTAAAAAACATATTACTTTCTCAAAAACAATAAGTACCTACCTAGGTTACACCAAAGTTTATATTTACACTAAAGTTTACATTTATTATGTAAACTTTGGTTATACGCAACTGCATATTGAATAATAAATTGAAATACTAAAACTGTATTATTTAACATAGTAAATAGCTATAAAAATAAAAACTTTTTACAGCCATTTAAACATTTAATTTGTCAATAACAATTAAACTCAACACTTTCAGGCTTTGCGACCAAGTTTTTTGGATTCAGGAGCTCAAAATACTACGAATAAGTTGTTTGCAGTCAGGCACTCTGTTGACCACAGCACCCTATCTGGCTCCTAGACTATGCACATGTACACGTGCAAATTAAAAGTGGGTCAAATAGAAAGTTTATTGACCTGATACAGGTTAGCCTAGGTCGGCCTTTTTTATGTCATTATTTCTGTAATGAAATTGAAATGGTTGTGAAATGAAATTTAAATTACTTGAACTCTTGGAGTTTTGTAACTTTAATATTAAATTTTATTTAAAGTGAAACAGAGCTAATTTCTTTGCAGCCATGATAGTCACATTTGGTCAGATGAAAACCCGCACACTACTCGGTTTAGCTTTCAGAGGAGGTTCAGTGTCAATGTATGGGCAGGAGTATGGCGATCGTTTAATTGGGCCGCATTTTCTACCTGAACATCTGAATGAGCCGCGTTACTTTCAATATTTAGTAGAATTGATTGAATTCCCCTTCAGATGCTACTGGATATGTGGTATATGCACAACGGAGATCCGGTCCATTTTGCTCGCGATGTCCGTGGATTTTTAGTTTTTTAGACGATCAATGTCCCAATCGGTGGATAGGGAGATGAGGGCCCATAATCCTATGAACTTTTGTATATGGGGTTATATGAAATCTGTCGTGTATCACACCGAGGTAGAGAATGTAGAGCAGTTGCGGAATTGTATCGAAGATGCTGCTGAAGAAATACGTAACAACCCTGGTTTATTCCATCGCATCCGCCGCTCATCTATCCAACGTGTACACTTGTGCATAGACGGTAACGGTAATGTATTTGAACATTTGCCCGAAGGCTTACAGCAAATTAAAAAATTAACATTATGATGTTAATAAAAACTGATTTTTGGCAAGGCATGCTCAGACCTCCTCAAAGTTCTTGCTGGGCAACAATGACAATTTAATGTGTTGATTGCATAATTATAAAAAATAAGTTATAGCATTTTAAATTATTATTGGCTGACGTGAGCAAACCGTTTATTTATTGTCTTTATATGTGCGAAAATATATAAATATGGCAACGTTGCATCTAGGGCGAGTTGTTCATATCGTAGCCGTGCTCAAATTCTGAATAACCGACTGACGTCAACCGGTAACAGCCTGAAAAGGGGGTTAAATAATGATTTGAAAATATTTTTTTTCTGCTTAAATATGCATTTAATTTTTTTTTTAATCAGGCCATCGTATTATACTCATTTTTCTCTATCTGCTCTTAAAATTAATGACATTATGACTGAATCACCCTGTATAGTCTCTTTATTTAT
>NW_019416519.1:26951-102494 GCF_000390285.2 Anoplophora glabripennis
GGACTGTGAATTCATTTTGAGGGATTTTGGTGTAAATTCAAGGCCTTATTGTGAAAAATTGTGTACATTATTATTGCTCAAAGTATGGTCCATCATTAGCCACCACTTCTTCCCATCTTTCCGTCAGAATGTTCTGCTTCGAAAGAACAACTCGTCTTTTGTTACTACTCACCAATCGATCCAATTTTGAGTATCTTCGTAAGATTGGAAGCGTTGTTTAGCCAGGACGTTGTTCCATGCATCGAAACAGATAGTAATCCGATGGAGTGAATATGACAGGTTATTGCCTTCATGAGCATTGTCATGTTGAAAAATTAGATTATCATGCCTTTGCTCAAATTGTGGCTGTTTTTCCTTTAGTCTACGGCTTAAACGTATCAATTGTGTTCGTTAGCGTTCACCAGTGATGGTTTTGTTCGACTGAAGAAGCTCATAGTATACAACTCCAAGTTGGTCCCACCAAATACAAAGCATGTGCTTCGAACCATGATTTTTTACGCTTAGGATTATCATAGCGTATCCATTTTTCATCACCAGTGACCATACAATGCAGAAAACTATTTCTTTCTTGCCATTGAAGCAGTTGTTCACACATGAAAAACCGTCGTTCAACATCTCTCGGCTTCAATTCGTATGGCACCCAATTTCCTTGCTTTTGAATCATACCGGGTACATTTAAATGTTGGAAACTGTTGTGTGATGAACATTCAATGACTCGGCAAGTTAATCTTGCATTTGACATGGATCTTGGTCGAGTAATGCTTCCAATTCCTCATCTTCAAACTTGTTCGGTTAACCAGAGCATTCTTTGCCAACTGTATCGAAATCACCACTTCTTTGAATTAAACAGGAAAGGTAAAACTTCCCGCAAATGGTGTTTTGTTGGCTCGTATTTCAACATCTTAGAAGCTGAGTTTTGACATGAATATGGTTATAGAATTGTCCGATGCGAATTAATTCGCACTTCTAGTATGTTTTTTAACATATAGGGTGTCCCAGAATAACGTGTACAACGGAAGACCACAAATTCATAGACTCAGAATAGACAGATTTAAGGTAAGTTCATGCAGTAGCGATTTGCGATTTGCGGATTTCAATTTGATTGGTTGAAATAAAATATTTTTGACATCCATTTCTTCATTTCAATATATTGCGAGAATCGCAAAATTTAAATATAGGGGGCGGGAAAATAGAAACAGTTTCTATTTTTGGCGATTATCGCAATAATTTTTACAAACTGGGCATGTGCAGTCCGGCCAGTTTTGTCATTCACAAGTAATTAATAGTATATTAAACAACAAGGTTTGAAAACGACTCTTTGCACACGAGCGAGACAAATTGGTGGACCGAGCTGAAGGCGAGGTCCACAAGTCGAGCGAGTGTGCAAAGAGGTTTTCAAACGAGTTTTTTACGATACTTTTTATACGACTCCAAACAGAGACCGCAAAAATCAAATTTTAATTTAAATCGTTTTTATTACTAAAATTGCCAACGCATTAACAAAATAAATTAAATACAACTTTTAATTTAACTCGTTTTTATTAAGAAAATTGCTAACGCATTAACAAAAGAAACTAATATTTAATATTTATGGTAACATTTGAACATTCCTTCAAGGTTACACTGGGAAAAGCAGTATTATTGTGCACCTTGTTTTCGGTAATAGAGAATATTTTTGGTGTCGTGTTTTTAGTGCAGTTTTTCAGCGTGCGGTCGTTGTTTTCTTGTTGTATTCCAGTAGACGATCGTTGTTCTGGTTCTGTGGCAGCAGAAGACACTGAAGACTATCTTTTTCGAAACTTCCATTTTATTTGTGGCCGATGAACGCCGAAAACGATGTCCCGTGTAACTTTCTGGATTCTCTAGCATCAAAAACTTGGCGATTTCCCTAGCCAAGTTTCCAATTTTGTTGATGCCAACGTTTTGGCTTGAACATTTTCCATTTTGATAATTTAAAAAAACCTGCCTGTCTTCAGATTAGGAGGACGAAGAGCACAGTACTTTTTTAAGATAGTGTAAAGGTTTCCTGTAATTGTAAAACACCTTGGTACCTTTATTTTTGTATTCTTCAGTTTAATCAGCATAGCACTGCCGAAATTTTTGGTGTCTTCGATTTTGAGATAACATAATTCCTCCCTTCGACATGCCCCAGATAGTCCAACTGCCACCACCGCCTTGATAAGTAAATATTTGTCGTCTGATGCTTTCGTCAAAAACTGACAAAAATCATCTTCTGTGAGGATTTGGGACTTCTTTGGGACGTAGTTTTCAGATTTTCGTTTGATTAGCGCTTGCAACTTTTTATAGCTTCCAAGATCTATGTTGTGATTGGCACTTAACGTTGACTTGAGCATCGAAAAAATCGTCCACAACGTCGAAGTTTTATATTTCTTAGATAGTTCTTCAAAATACACCATTATTGCGTTTTCTGAGAAAGTTTGGACATTTTTGGCTATTTGCCAGTCCATAAATCGGCTTAACTCAGCTTCATACCTGCTTCTGGATTTTGTGGGCAGCAATTCCGAACATATTTCGCTTGCTTTCTGTAAAATCTTTTCAGAATTACACATTTTCCACCCAAACTTCGGGAATTCAACAATTTTTGAAGTATCTAATCAACAAAATAAAGGAGCTGTGACGGTTGCTATGAAACTCAGCCAACTTGAAACATTGCATAATTTGGGTGACAAACAAAAATCACAATCTGGAGACGTGTGTGCAAAGATGACATAACCGTGTGCAAAATGGTTAGCACACGGTGTGTGCAAAATACCGTATTCAGAGCGTGTTTTCCGTGCGCAAAACCCCCTTTTGCTAGGCAGTCGTATAAAAAATACTTATTAGTATCATGTAACCTCACACCTCATCTCATTTCCATTACCAAACACTTTTCTGGCTATATATTTTCTGTTTTCAAAATTAATACCTATACAAAAAACAGATGGTAATCTGCACGATGAAAATGAATAGGTAGCTGAAACTTCTTAAAACGCATAACGTTTATGTTTATAAGAGAATTATTATTCGCATTTCTACATTTGTAAAGTAAAAAGTTGAAAAGTACTTTAAAAAAATAGTCCTCATTGACAATAAATAACATATGATAATCACTGTTATTTATCACATTCATCGTTGAAGAATGTTTATTTATGAATTTCTTGGTATCACAGATTAGTAATATTGCTTGGTATTGTCATATCTAAAATTCTTGACTGTGGCATGGCATGGCAAGGCAAGTAACACAAGAAATTTAAAAGTAACTGGTTTTCACAAATGTGCATGAACGAATGTTAAATTTTTGTCGCATAAATCGTAAAACCGTTAATCGCAACTCGCAAATCACTGCTGCATGAACTTACCTTTAGGCTAATTCACCTATATCCAAAATCGCTTCGTTTGGCCGCTAGATGGCCTCAAAGTATGTGAAAAATTTTTAAATTTTATAAATGACTTGAATACGTATTATTCGATTTCGATTATTTTTGGGGTGTGGACTTTTGCTTTCAGTCTACACATTTTGGTGTTATACAAGGTGTTTTTTAAAACTTACAACTCTTATAAAATTGATGTATGGTGATAATATCCGTTCATAACTTTTTCCTCTTTTGGGCAATAATGACAACTATTTTTTATTTGATAGGTGATACCATTTGAAAGTTTTTGGGCCTCTTGTAGAATATTTTTCAAATGTCTACATTATCTTGTCACCCATATTGCAATACTTAACAGTGCTAGTAGGCACTGATTTTGTAGGTTGACTGTAATTTCAATTTGATCTTTTAAGTCATTGTACCTGCTAATTCTTAATGAGTGACAAGGTCACATGTTACTTCGATATGGATACACACACATAAGACGAATTATTTACAACATGCCTTATTTTATTGAGATAATTAGTAAAAACAATCAAATACAATAAAAAATGCTGGAGATAAAAGTAACAAAGTTGATGTTGTTAGATTTAGTACAACTTATTATAAAAACTGTTCAAAATAACCACAACAAAGGTTAATTCGGCGAAGAAAGTTAAAGGACACCCTTTCTAGTTTTTCAGGGCAATTTTTTAAAACATTTATGGCAATTTGGATATGCCTCCCACAACTCTTTTTCAGTGTTAGATGAGGAAGCATACACTATTGTTTTCAAAGTACCCCAAAGATATTAAGTCTGGTGAATGAACAGGCCAGTTAACAGGAACATTATCCCCTCTACCGATCCATCGACGAGGGAATCTTTAGTTCAGATACTGCCGGACATTGAAAGTGAAATGTGGTGGAGCTCCATCATGCATAAACCACATGTTAGCCCTGTGGTAATAATGGCACACCTTCCAATAACTCGGGTAAAGTGTTTTGCAAAAATTCTAAACAAAATTAGCCATTCAGTCTATTGGGTAGAATAACAGGGCCAATAATAATGCTATCAATGCTTTGTATTTGATGGTTTTTTCTAATTTTTTAAATAAAATTAGGCATGTAAATAATTCTAATTTGTAGTATGTGTGTGTATTCATATTGAAAAATGAAGTAACAGGTGGTATATCTCGTCATAAACACTCACTAAGAACTGTCAGGTACAGTGAGTTAAAAATCAGACTGAAACTACAGCAGGGTTCGTAGCGGCAGTGAAAACTGTGAATACCGGGAAAAGTCAGGGAATTTGTTATTCTTCATAAAAAACAGGGAATAGTCAGGGAATTTTAAAAATATTCATGAAAGTCAGGGAATTTGATGTTTGCAACTGGAAATTTTGTGAAAGCCGGCCCTGTGTTCTTGAGAGAAAACTAATTTTGGTTTTGAAACCTTTATAATAGCTGTTTTACATTGACAATTTATTAATCAATTAATTCATGAAGTCGCTTCATCAAGAAATTGGAAAGTGTAATGCACCAAATCAGCTGTCAAATAACTTCATGAATTTANCAAGAAACGAAGACAACGACACAGACACACACATACACACCCCCCATACCCTCCTTTCCCCTCCCCTCCCGCGCTAGCCTAAGGGCCACCTTAGCAAAGCGCATCCCAGGCTGCATAGTCGCACTACCCTACCCAACCATCCCCCCCCCTGCCCGCTAACCTTTTCTGTTTCAGAGACAGCCAGGATCAAGAAACGAAGACAACGACACAGACACACACATACACACCCCCCTCCCCTCCTTTCCCCTCCCCTCCCGCGCTAGCCTAAGGGCCACCTTAGCAAAGCCCATCCCAGGCTGCATAGCCGCACTACCCTACCCAACCATACCACACATAAACATGACACTACCCCCGGGGTTTACACAGACGAGCCGGCGAAGCAAGAAGAGCGCCAGAAGAAAGGGCCCTAGCCGGCGGGGCCCAGCCAGGACAAAAGGAGGTCCCACAAAGCGCCTACACCGGCCGCATTTGCGGTCGGGGTAGACGACGGATGGGGCCCACCTACGAAGGCTGTCCAGGCCTACACGAGATGAGGCAGGATAAAGAGGGATAATCCCCCTCGATCCCAAATCATTGAGGCCAATTTCTAGCCATGGAATAATGGCAGTCTCGTAATATGTCAGTGTTTCTTATGTACCAGGGCGCGTCGGTGGCCGTGCGGACTTTATCGTTTACGGTATTCTTAAAACCGATATTCAAAAACTCCCTAATATCTGCAATGAATGCTATCATAATCGCGTGCGTTCTAGAGTGAGATAGTATATACTGAGATACTGTATGTCTCTCTCGCATACTCAGACACACTTTTCGCAATGGCATGCTACCTCCAGTAGTACCTATATGCTCGAAGATATGGAGATTAAATGAATTAATAAATAAAAGCTGTGTAAATACTGACATTTCCGACATTTGTTGTTGGAAAATTTATAGCCAAATTTTTATTTGTAGTTTCAATATTTTAATAATTTGTATTTGTACACTTATAAGCGCTTTCAAATTCAAGGAATTAATTATATATGTATATTTTATAAAATTATTTCATTTTAAATCTACGCGCTTACCTATCGGGTTACGGGTTCTGTGGGTCACGGTCATTTTTGAAATAGTTCAAATTTACTATCGTCAAATACAAACAAAAGTTATCATTCTATATTGAATATTCTTGTTATATTTGCAAGTGTCAGAAAATGGCTATAAATAATTATTTTGACAATGCTGATATAAATATTTATTATCATATGAAAAATCACTATAAAAAATTGAGAAGTGCTAGAAGTACCATTGATAATTCTTTGCCTCAGAGTTTCGTTAAAACAAGTTCTACTTCTACTCCGCCAAACTCTGAAAGGTCCCTAAAAAGGACAAATTTCGAGGAAAGGTACGTGTTATGTAAATAGGTATTTGAGGAAAATTTAAATACTAAACTATTATTTTTTAGAGATATTAAGAATGATTCATATTTACCTGTTCATTCTGGTATTGTTCGGAAGCACAATTGTATTACCAATTCTGCCTCAGCAACTAGTAACACCACAACTGCAATAAATTTACCGTCCAGAAGAAATCCGTCTATAATTCCTTATAAAATGAAGGTGTGAATTTATTACTTTAATTTAATGTATGAGTGAAGATTTGTGGCAAGTTTATAAAACATTAATTATTATAGATGCAACGGATTAAGCTAAGACTAAGACTAGGCCTTAAAATTAGTATACAGTTATAACTTGGTTAAGATTTAAGATATTTTTATAAACTCCATTATTGTCAGCTAAACATAAGGCTTTTTTGCGACTGAATATTGGTGAATATCTGACTTGTAGTTACAATTTCTATCTCTTTTAATCTTAATTGTCATATGGTAGTTTAAAGGCTGGTTTTCATTTCGGGTACTTTGCTCCGATCATGTTCCGTTTATGTTGTGTTGTTTAGAATCTCAAATTTATATTTCTCCCTATAATAACACGGAAAACATCAATTCTCATATTCACTTGAAGTGAGCACAATACCCTGAATGAAAATCAGCCTTAAATCTCTTCATTCACTCGTACTACACATACTACAACATACTATTCCACTCGTGAAAGAGCTTTTAAATCTTTTAGCCTTTTTAAAGCCTTTAAATTACCTTAAACAAAGGTAGCTCATGGTTTTGTTTTAATCCTATTAACATTTGTAAGGATAGCATTTAGCAGTAAGATCGTGTTCCACGGACTCAACTAGACGGAAAGACATGAGCATTAAATTGAACAAGTTAAAAAAGAAGAAAAAAATTGCAGACAATAAATGTAGCACTGGAGATAGTAGATCAGAATCATCTCTAAATAAAATAGAAGATCTTATGGGTGATCATCAGTGCACAGTCGGAGAACACGATAAAAGTGAAACAAACCGAAGCATAATCACACAACAGTCTGAAGAAAAATGTAATATGCAGCCTAGGTAATATTTATTTATTTTTAACAAATATGTATTTGTATAAAAGATATACGTCAGTTTTATAATAATCTTTCAATAGCCCTGAATTCCAGTTTCTTTTTTCTAATAAACTACATAATACGATAAAATAATTGAAGAGTAAATTCACAGGAAAATTCACAACTTTGGCTAATATTAATGAGATTATTAACAAAATTAACAACAAAAAAAGCGCATATATTTGTGGGTTGTCTTAAATTTTTTTTTTGTAAATAATTTTTATATACATAGATTTCTAATTCGTCTTAAACTAATTTTTTCAAAACATCTTGATCTGCATGTATAGTTATTTTTTCTCTATTTAGATATTTTGCCACCAGTGAAAAAAATTAGTGGAATAAACCCTTGCCTCAAAAAGATCAGTCAAGGAAGGCTTATTTTTATGAAACTAGTAATGCCTGTTCAAATATCTCGTACTGAAAAAATACACATCACTATCACTCATTTCCATAAGTTGTTAAGTTTAGAATATATATCAATTTTTGTTATGCCCCGTACGATGTTTTTTTTTTAATTGGGGAATAAACTGTCACAAATAAGTAACTTCAAATGATAAGGAGTAGTTATTGCCATTGCAGTAGTACTTTCAACTTAGTAGTAAACGGCATTAAAAATAAAAGAGTTATAGCAATATTTTCATATTGCCGCTGATCACGAAAAGCCACTCTTGAGTCATTTTTTAGGAAAGAACTATTATAAAGAAAAGTCATCACATATAAGCTCGTACCTGTATATGTTCACTGTATGTCATAGTACTAATTATAGTAGGGAAGCCCACGATACTAAACAGGGATTTACTTGAGCGTCGTGGGGACCTATTGGATTTTGAAGATTAGATGGTAGAAAGAAAAAAAGGTTATATGATGTATACCCTGTCAGCGATGGGGGAAGCGTCTACAGGCTTTCAAAAATGTAAAAAAAAAACGGTCACATGGAAATACTCGGGCACGTCAGATATTGATAGTGTATATGCTGTACGTGTCTCCGATGATGGAGATATGTTAATCTGCCGATTTGGATGGTGGGAGCGGCCATACGGAAAGGTTAGAAATGGGGAAAAAAATTTACTCTAGCGCGTCATGTATTCAGAGCTCCCATTCAAAAGACTGACAATTCGGATGTGACGCAAACTCGTGGCAGCTTTTTGAAAATCCAAAAAAAAATCGCCATTTTGAAATACTCGAGTACGTCAGATTTTCATATAGATGGTTCAGTTTGATGCTCTGGATGGATGGATGGATGGATGGATGGATGGATGGATGGATGGATGGATGGATGGATGGATGGATGGATGGATGGATGGATGGATGGATGGATGGATGGATGGATGGATGGATGGATGGATGGATGGATGGATGGATGGATGGATGGATGGATGGATGGATGGATGGATGGATGGATGGATGGATGGATGGATGGATGGATGGATGGATGGATGGATGGATGGATGGATGGATGGATGGATGGATGGATGGATGGATGGATGGATGGATGGATGGATGGATGGATGGATGGATGGATGGATGGATGGATGGATGGATGGATGGATGGATGGATGGATGGATGGATGGATGGATGGATGGATGGATGGATGGATGGATGGATGGATGGATGGATGGATGGATGGATGGATGGATGGATGGATGGATGGATGGATGGATGGATGGATGGATGGATGGATGGATGGATGGATGGATGGATGGATGGATGGATGGATGGATGGATGGATGGATGGATGGATGGATGGATGGATGGATGGATGGATGGATGGATGGATGGATGGATGGATGGATGGATGGATGGATGGATGGATGGATGGATGGATGGATGGATGGATGGATGGATGGATGGATGGATGGATGGATGGATGGATGGATGGATGGATGGATGGATGGATGGATGGATGGATGGATGGATGGATGGATGGATGGATGGATGGATGGATGGATGGATGGATGNAGATAGATGGATAGATGGATAGATGGATAGATGGATAGATGGATAGATGGATAGATGGATAGATGGATAGATGGATAGATGGATAGATGGATAGATAGATAGATAGATAGATAGATAGATATATAGATACAGACAGACAGACAGACAGACAGACAGACAGACAGACAGACAGACAGACAGACAGACAGATAGATAGATAGGTACGTACCTACGTACATACATTCATACATACATACATACATACATACATACATACTATTATAAAAAAAAGGTACAATGTATATATCCTAAAACAATTAAAACCATTTTAACAAAAATCACAGAACATAAAATTATACAACATGTCTACATACATTCGCACAAATTATACTGTGAACTGTAGAGCCATTTCTGCTGTCATAACACATAAGTTAAACAACATATAAATCCTATACAGAATTTAATAAAAAACGATATTTTTAGTTTTTTATCGTTTTATTAGCAAAAATAAAAAATACGGGTCCCCTAAATTTGTCTTAAGAATCTATGACCAAGTTTTGTTGCATTAATTTCGGGACACCCTGTACATAATTACAGAAAGAATGATCAAAAATTTCATGTTTAATAACACATTAATAGCGATTTCCTGGTAAACGGTTACATTTATCGGCTTGAACAAAGAGTACATATTTTTTTTCTGATATTGTTTCTCTTTTCAATAATGTTTAAATTTCTGTGATGTCTAGCAAGAGAAAAAAATTAAGAACCAAACAAATTTTGAGTTCTAGGTAAAGTGCCCTCTAGTGGCGCATAATGAAACTTTTATCTGACTGGTCCAATAGAGCTTCATCTACTTAGTGGGTGTGCCAAATGAGAGATTAATCGAACATGAATTAAATAAGTTATTTAAATAAAAAAATTAAAAAAATGAACTTGGACAAGCTGTAACTTGCAAACAATTGACAATTCGAAAAAAATTTTCATTACATACTGCTATTATTTTAATCCATAGAATCACCTCCCGGAGTTTCCTGACGGAGTTTCAAAACAACATGTATTTCCCTGCAGCTGCACGCACTAAGCTTTATTAACGATTTTTGTTACTTCGTCTTGTGGAAATCGGCAGATTATATTTTTCCCGTTATCCTTGAATTATGTCCTTCAAAATAAAAAAAAAAATCGACCGCTCTCGAGAATGCTGAGGTGACGTTTTTTTTTTTTTGCAAATTTGTGACCTTCCGACTGCCTTACGTCATGCTCAAATCGTCAGATTATTGAAATGCACACTTTTCAGCATGTAATTAACCCATCATATCTTAATCTGACGCGCTCGAGTATTTCCAACTATCGATTTTTTTTTTTACTATTCTGATTGGCTGCCCTACACGCGCTGCCTTATATAGAGGACTTAGATATGGTGGACGTACTCAACAGGGTGCAAGGTATCCCCCATATGTTAATCTGCTGTGCTTGAGTAACTCCCAAAATCCCTTCTTGGGCTCCCCTACTATTATGTATCATCATGGATGAATGTATTCTTTCATAATTTTAAGATTTTAATTCTAAAAAAGACTTGTGGAGAGACACTTTTTTATATGGATTTTTTTTTTTGGTCGCTAGCATCCATTTATGAGATCAGTGACGATATGAATATAATAATATGCATAGCACAAATACTAATACATTTATTAATATATTTAGAGTGGAAGAACATGAATACCTCCAATTTCTGTTAAGAATAACTGAAGATATAATCATCAATAACTTATATACAAATGAAGATATAGAAAAAGTATTTCACACACATGTTGAAGCAAATAAGGATCATCTAAAAGTGGTAAATTATTTTTATATTATACTGCAAATTTACTAGAATTGTCTAGTCTTGAATTTATTATTTGAATTCATGAGGTGGTGATATCCATTATATTAATTTAAAATCACTCTCACAGGGAAAACATGTACTTATTTAATTATGGTTTTTGGCAATTTTCTTCAATTGCATCAGCAAAAGCCATAGCTTATTTTTAACATGAAGAGCACTAATAAGTCAAAGTCAAAAGTTATTTAGTTCAGTTTATTACTGCAAAGTAACGTAACAATTAGATATGTATCTATTAGAAAAGAGTAGAAAATTAAAGACTGACAAAACAGTAATCAAAGATACTAAAATAATAATATTAAAGTGGCCCTTCACGTCGGTAAGCAATCATTTTTGTGATTATTTCTTTATCTTTCCCATCGTCTGTTAAATCTCAGCACCTATGCTATTTCTAGTCTGTTCCATTGGCCTGTTGAAGTGTGTCTCCACAGATAGCAGCACATTACACGATTCTTGACAAGTTGCCTCAATTTTCGTTATATTGACATTTCTTAGAAATTATGACAAATCTCAACTATTTGTTAAGGTATTATTTTTATAGATTTGACAGTATACAATGGATGGAGCTATGACTATGATACAAATTGCGCAATATTGACTTTAAAAGAAACTATTATGAAATTCATTAATTTAACAATGAAAAAAGTTACTGTCAAATACGCAATAACGCTTAATATCATGTATTAAATATGAGAAATTGTGAGTACTAAGCTTGTAAATTCCCCATCTTGTTTTACATCCTGGCCCCTGCCGCCTCTCTACATACCATCCATAGTATACTATCAGATCTATGATTATTTTTATACCTACATACAGTGCTATTTTTTTAAAACCTAACATAGGCCAACTTTTTTATTTGAAGTGATAGACTAGTACTTCCAAATGCAGAGTTGTAGGAAATAACTAGATTAAGAAAAATTTACTAATAATTCTTTCCGGTCTTGTTAGATTTCTGCAGTAGCTACTAAAACGATATTTTTTAAATGGCAACACCGTATTTTTTTAACATAATTTGACAAACCTTAAAATTCTAAATAGAAAATGTTATGTCACATTTCTTTATCGGAGTAGCCCTTTTAAAACAATCAATAAAAACAACGAAAATAATCTGCAGTCGGCAGGAACTAAAAAAAGCTAACATAGCAATAGTAGGCCTTGGATATTAAACAAAAATTGTGTTGTTTGAGAGGAGCCATCATTATTGTGCTGTCATTGTGGTATTTGACAGCTGTTGTATTTGAATGTGTATAAAAATGTCTTAATTAAGTTTTTATGATGATTTTCAGTAGTGATGTGAGTGAAAATATATAACAAATTGATATATATATCAATTTTTGATACATATCAGCTATTATATATATGTTAATAGCTGATATATATCAATTTTCCCGCCATTTCATCAATAAAGCCAAATTTCAAACTTAACCTTACATTTTAAAACTAAAAACTTGTGGTGTGGTAGGCTTGAGTTGGACTGTAGTCCATGAATATAAAAATTTGAAATTTTAGGAGTGTACTATAGATGGGAAGAACTAAGAGTGCACGTAATTTCAAGTCACCCCTTCCACCCTAGGGGGTGAGGGGTGTTTTTTTTAGATGTACCCTACTCATTTTGCGAGTTTCGGATTCTACGCGTAAAACTACCCCCGAAAGCGCGTTCTTGCCGAATTCACACAAAAACCAAACCACCACCCTCGTATGGACTTTTTCGTTTTTTGGATGGGCATTTGGGCACATCTCCGTCAGAAATAAATATAGAAATCTGAAATTTTAGGGGTGTACTATAAGTGGGGCGACCTAAGAGCGAACGTGATTTCAACTCACCCTTTCCACCCTAGTAGGTGCAAAGGGGGTTGAGGGGTGGTCTTTTAGACGTATCCCCAAGAACGCGTTTCCGGGGGTAGTTTTACGCGTAGAATCCGAAAATCGCAAAATAGGGTACGTCTAAAAAAACCCCTTCACCCCACCCCCTAGGGTGGAAGGGGTGAGTTGAAATTACATGCGCTCTTAGGTCTCCCCATCTATAGTACACCCCTAAAATTTCAGATTTTTAAGTACTACTTTAAAGCAGTTTCTTTATTATCATAAGTTTTTGATAATTTTTATTTCAATTTTTATATTTAATTTTTTTTAAGTACGTATTGTGATATACAAAGACAAAATTTTCTTGTTCTAGAAATTTCCCATTTTTTATTTGTGGGTTGAAACTAAATTGCTAATAAACAGCGTACTTGCTTATAAACAGTCAGTAGTACGCAACAAAAATTAGAAGTCATTATGATAAAAAAAATAAAAAATTCCAATCTAAATATGAAAAAAAATAAAGATCACTTGATAACTTTTCTAAAAGTTCATATATATGACATGTATTTGGTGTCAAATTAATCAGCAAGGCATTAGCAATATGAAAAAACTAATTTGAGTATAGTTTTTTTTTAACAAAATTCATCTGATATATATAATGATATATATTTTGATATATTTCACCCAAAACTAAATAGCATGCTATTTTACATCACTAATTTTCAGCCATGTTAACTTCTTTTAGTTCCTGACGACTACAGATTATTTTTGTTGTTTTTGCTGATTGTTTTAAAAGAGCTACTCCAATAAAGAAATGTGACATAACATTTTCTATTTAGAATTTGAAGGTTTGTCAAATTATGTTAAAAAAATACGGTGTTGCCATTTAAAAAAAGTATTAGTAGCTGCTGCAGAAATCTGGAAAGAATTATTTGTAAATTTTTCTTAATCAAGTTATTTCCTACAACTTTGCATTTGGAAGTACTAGTATATTACTTTAAATAAAAAAGTTGGCCTATGTCAGGTTTTAAAAAAATAGCACTGTATATATCAAATACCTTAAAATAATGCAGTTTCTTGTGAAAGTAAAACAGCAAATCAGTTATTACTAACGTGTTCATGCACAATTTTCTCCAAAATGTAATGTTATGCGAAAAGTGTAGATAGAATAACTATGTAGGCTGGGAATGATATAAATCTTATATATTTTAAGTTTTAAAATATCACACAATAATACGCATATTGAAATAAAATGTGGATATTTTCTGTAAACTGCAAAAGTGTTAAAATTAAATGTGAAAGATTGACATTTACTACCTGAGATTTATGTTTCTTGAAAGAGGGTGTGTCTAATTGTTGACAGTGCTCACAGTTTCAGATGAAGTTAGGCTGTCTGGGGTCAGGGGGTGGCACGGTCAACGTCATTAGATGTAATAATAATAATAATTATAATAATAATAATGCATTTATTTTCCTTTAAGACGTGTGTATATAGGAATAGTCAATGTTACTTAACCTAAGACGACAGAAATTCATGATATATAAATTTATATAGAGGCATCCGGAAGTCACCATTTTGTCGCGTATTAATTGAGTGAATGTCCCTATTCATTTTGAATGTTGCTCGATTTTTAAAAATATATATACACAGTTCAAAAATTAATAATTCTGTACCGCAAAATGCGACAACTTGGGACACTATGATAAAATGGGACAATTTGCACCTGTTTTGCTGTTTTGGGAAATACACCTGGCATCGCTGAGATTCAATATGGCGCATCAGCACACGTCACGCTGGTCGGATATTGTTATTCAAGAGCGGTTGGTGCCAGTTGTTTGAGGTTTCTCGAAGAGACGAGTGCTGCAGGTCACATCTATTTTGCCGCTTCAGAAGCATCATTTTTGTACTTCGAAAACTTCTTGTGCAGCGCTGTAACCGTTACACATGGTAAGTTCATATTTTGCACAGATTAAAGGCTTATCTTGTTGTTAGTTTAATGTTGTAATTGGTTCTCTCGATTTTTTTAAACACTTGTTTTAGATCATGATTCTACAAGAAAGAGCATTGCGTCTTCAACTTGGGACGACCTGTCCCAAGTTGTCAATGCGTCCCAAGTTGTAAAACATATATGATTTTTTTTCACATTTGCTTAATTTTGTTGGTACTTACTATTTCAGGGCCTTACTATACTAAAAAAATTAGCGGACGAAGAAAAATAGGAGCCAGACGTTAGAGACAGTTTGATGATGACTATCTACAATTGGCCGTTGAAGCTGTAAGGAGTGGGAAAATGTCCATGAGGAAAGCAGCTGAACGATTTAGTATTCCAAAATCGACCATTAATAGGAAAGTAAGAGGAAAAAATATGAATCAGGTTGGACATCCCACAGTGTTGAAGAGGGAGGAAGAGAAAATGTTGGTTGAAAACATTGTTACTGCTGGCAATTTATTATAGTATTTTCGAATAATCTACCCGGTCCATGTTGGTGTCGAAGTTTCTTGAAGAGGAATAAGCAACTTCTTTCCGAGAGACTAGCTGAAAACATTAAAAGATGTAGAGCTGCCGTTAATCATGATACCGTGAACAAGTACTTTGCAGAATTAAAGGAATCATTAGAAGGTGTACCACCTGAGAGAATATTGAATTTTGATGAGACTAACATAACGGACGATCCTGGGAAGACCAAAGTGGTGGTGCGCAAAGGCACCAAATATCCAGAAAAGATCATGGACTCTTCAAAGGCAAGCATATCTGTCATGTTTACCGGCTCAGCTTCAGGTGTCTTATTACCACCATATGTGGTATATAAGGTGGAGCACTTGTACGATTCGTGGAAAGAGGGTGGCCCCAAATTTTGCAGATATACAAGATCAAAGAGCGGGTGGTTTGACTCTACGATTTTCAAGGACTATTTTCAAACTTTGGTTATCCCATATTTCCAACGATTGGGACCAGGAATAAATGTTGTAATCTGTGATAATCTAGCAAGCCACAAGGCTGTTGACATCGTCGAAATGTGCGAACAACATAATATTCGTTTTGTGCTACTACCTAAGAGTTAACACCCCAAATTCCCTAAATAAAGCTTTGCACGTGTGATAACTTGGAATACCCGCAATACATCTCAATACCCGTTTCTGGGCAATAATTGCACCAGGTGATAGGGTAGTATCCCCCCAAAATCATACACCGTATCTCAAGCGGGAGTCAACTTGAGCGTGGTACAAATTCATAAGCTGATGCTTCGTCAGAACTGATTTCAAGTATCTAAACAAGTAACACAGAGAATTTAATATTGCTATTAGGCTGGAGTAGTGATCTTTCCAATTTAGGCACTCGTCCAATGTGAAATCTAGAAAATTTACGGTTGTTACAGTATCAGACAATGGAGAATTGTATACTTGAACATTTAGTTTAAACATTCTTTCTGATAATTATGAAATCGAATATAAGATGTTTTTGAGGGATTAAAATATAATGAGTGAGAGCCGCACCAATTGCTAACTTTATTTAGGACCGAGTTGCATTTGAGTGCCAGTGCATCATCAGTTTTATCAGATACAATTAGCGACGTATCGTCAGCATACATAACTGGGAATGCAGCGGAGATTAAGCTATCAAGTTCACTCGTGTACAACACAAATAATACAGGTCCCAATATCGAGCCCTGTGGCACACCCATACAGACTTTCCACGTATCCTGAATTTATTCCTTGAACGGTACCAATTGAGGAACAAGAAATACTTACATATTGTGTCCGATTTTTGAGAAATCCATTGAGAGATCCATTCATAGGCCACCCCCCTTATACCATATCCATCTAGCTTTTATAATAATTTTTCATGATTCACACAGTCAAATGCCCTGCTGAGATCACAGAAATACCAACAGGGCACTCGCCTGCCTCCATAAGTTCAATAACCCTTTCACACAATGAGTGTAAAGCGGTTGTGGTTGATTTACCCGCACATAACCCATGTTTATCTGTAACAATATCATATTTGTTGAGAAATCTTACTAATCTATCGTGAAAACAATATTTGAATATTTTGGAAAAACATGAAGGGATGGACACACCTATAATTTTCCACATTATGACAATTGTGTTTTTTAAAAACAGGTACAACCTTTCCAATTTTCAGATAGTCTGGAAATGACCCAGTCTCAAAACGACAAATTAATTAAATACCAAAGAGGTTTTACAATAGCTGTCAGAACTTTTTTTATGATGAAAACCGGAACGTTATCCGGTCCCGATGAATTTTTATTTTTTAATTTATTTCCTAATAAAATCAACAACTCGTCAGACGCATACGGTTGAATAAAAAAAGAAGGGTACAGTTGATTTTGGCTGAAAATGGGGTAATTATTATTAGCCAATGGAATATTCTCAATCAACTTAAGGGGAGCATGTATAAAATAATTATTGAAAATTGAAGCTACAGACAGGGGATGGGTACACAATTCTCCATTATCCAATTTTATACTTATATTTTTTACAATGTTAGACTTATTGGACAGTTCTGAAATTACTCTCCAAGCGGTACGGGTTGGGTTATCAGAATTTGCAATTTTACTTTGATAGAATTCCTTTTTTGTTCTACCAACTAATTCAGCATGTGATTTTCTTGCGATTTTATAAAAGGGGTTCAACTCAGGATACAAAGCTCTCAAAATATGCAAGTCCTTCAGTTTAACACTGGATGTTCTTACAGCGTCATTTACCCACCACTTATGACTTTTCTTATAAAATTTCCGCCGAGGAAAACTTTTATTGAAGTGATATAAAAAAGTATTATGAAAACCTTCATATGCAATATTCATATCGATTGTGTAGCGCACAAATGTGTTAAGTGAAAAAATGTAAATTTTTCAGGAGGAAAGAAATAAACTTCTGAATGTTATAGTAATATAGCACAATGCCTAATTGTGATTATGTTTGTTAGGTAGGGTTTGTTGGTTTAATATTTATTGCAGGTCACATGGCACATACTCAAATAATTTTTTGAATAAGAAAAAAAAAATATTTTTTTTATAAATATACAGCACTTAGCACATTTGTGGTTCTCCAGTAATGCTTTACTCACTGAACAAAATAATTAACAATTCACTTTTAAACTAGATTTTATTGCAGAAAACAACCAGATTTTATCAAATTAAAAGAAATACAGTTACTGTAATCAAAAGTTATACAAAAAGAAAGTAAAAAATTAGCATTAATCATCTAATTTTGCTGCATCAAGCTGAGTTCCATTGTTCACTTCAGGAATTTCCTTAATAAAGTTGGTATAATCCTCGGGAATGATTTTGTTCGACAACAAATAAAGATCTTTTTTTTCTTCTGAGAAACCGGTATTTTGGAGTCATACTTTTGATTTAATGTTACTGTTTCCCAGCTTTTCTTTTTTTCTGGTTTACGTTTGTCAGACACATCGATTCCATGAAATGCTTCGTCAGAGAGGTTGTATTTATACTGTATAATAAATGGTTTTTCCTTCTGATATCGCATCCACTTTATATTGAGCCAGGTAACTTTTTCTTTTTGAATATTGTGGGTTGTATTGAAAACAATATCAGTCACTAGTTGTTGCAAGTTGAAAAAATCAGTATATTTAAGGTCATTGACAAAATAAGGACGAGGTTTAATTCTAGCCATTGATATCAAAAGTCCCCATTCACGGGTAGAATATACTTTTTTTTATGTCTTTTAGCCCTTTCTATAGTAGCGTGCATGGAATCGGCTTCCAGGTATGAGTGACCTGATTCCATGAACTTCATGTCTATAGTTTTTAGGTGTTTTATTTTATTAACGGCAAAAAGCATCGCTGCTGCGACGAATTTATTGCGGTTTTGTCCGCTACATGTATCAGAAAATGATGTGACATGTGTAACAGTTTCTGGTAAACTCGCCAGATATTTGATGAGACAAGTTCCTATTTCTGTACTACCTATCTATATCTATCTCATTTTGCTCGAAAAGTGTACTTAACACATTTGTGCACTACACCATCGATATGAGAAGTATTGTATTCCATAGCCCACTGCTCTCTCAATAGATCTAATTGAAACTCTTCGATATTATTAAAGCTTCTCCGAAAGTGAGAAGCCTGAAAAGGCTCTTCATCCCGCCCGTAATCGATTTGAAACAGCACAGTTCTATGGTCAGATACATCATTGTCAACTACAGCTGTAAGACTGTTCCGTATCATATTTGTGAAAACATGATCAATTATGCTTGAGCTGGAGTGTGTAACCCGAGTTGGCCACCATACCATCGGAACCAAATCGAAACCAGATAAAATGTGACACAAATTTCTAAAAACATTTATATTCCGACAAGTCTCAGACGAATCCAAATTAAAATCCCCTGTTAAAATTATATTAGCATTAGGCACAAATATAAAATCCAACACGTTAAAAATATTTTCAAAAAATAAATTTAAGTCTCCACTAGGAGATCTGTAACAATTTAAAACAATTGTGTGCATGGTGTTTACTTTCCAAGACACAGCACATATTTCTAAATGTTTATCCTTACAGAATTTATCAAGATTAATTGTTTAGACATTAATATTAGTTTTAGTATAAATAGCAACGCCGCCCTTGTCATAAACACTTCTACAATAGAAACCAGACAATTTAAAACCACTAATATGCTTAGTATGAATAGAAGCAACTTTTGCATATGTTTCGGTCAGACATAGAAAGTTTAAATTACTATAATTACAGACATCGACCTCAATTAAATCAATTGCATCTTGATTAAGACTTTGTACATTTAACAATAAGATGTCTGGGTTAAACATCATTTTTCCCGGAACAGTTTTCTTTCGAAACTGAAAAAAACCTATTCACACACGCTCCCTCAGGCCAAACCTTAGGATCCATCGCTATCTTGAAGTTGTCCTCAAACATAGTCACCTTGAAGGAAGAGTATAGATTTGGGTACTTGGATGTCATAGACTCACAGATCACTTAAGGAAAAGTATTCTTTAGTAAATTTTGTAGGTCCACGGCTGTAGTATGAACATCAATTCTATACACATGTAACGCTACTAACTTTCGCACACCCTTGATGGATGCTTCTTTATTATTCCCTATCACCGTTGCATTACGGTTACGTCCTCTCCGATGAATCACTGGTTTCCATTTATTATCATTTTCAGATAAATTTTCTTCATGAGAGACTAAGGTTGTTCTTGTATCTGAGCCAGGCATCTGCTGATTGGTCAACATAGTGCCTTCAGATTCTGTATCTCTTGTAAGATTAATTATTTCCTTACATTTTAATTCACTTTGTACCATCATAATATCAGCTGATAATTGTTTACTTCTGACAACAGAACTATCAATTTTCTGTTTATTAGTTTTTGTTTCATAGCTACGTCCAGTCTCTGTTTTTGAGCCATTTGATTTTTGTCGTTTTATCTTTCCATTCTTATCCATTTTTTGCGGGTCCTCGGTATCCTTATTCTGAACTAATGATAATTTATTTAAAAGGTCAATCTGACATGTTAATAACTTTATTTCATCACGTAGCTCAGTAATTATTACATCATTTTGTTTAATAACGTAGGAAAAAATGTGTAAAAAAACATGGCTTAAACAGAGATGAATTATTATAATGGGGTAACAAAAGATTATATGTATTAAGAAGTAATGATAAATGCACAATTCATTAGATCTGAGGGCGTCATTCGCAGTGCTATCTGGATCCTGATGGCCTACAAACATCAAGTGTTTAACTTATCTGATAGCTGATAAAATTAATGGCCACACAACAGGTTTGTCATAGTAACGAAGTTAATTACAGAATTCCTTAACCAAATTCGGTTAATTCAACAGAATGGTATTTCAAAGCCGATGTGATCTAGCTGATTATGCCTTTCAACGTGAAACATAAATACATTTCAAGTATTCACATTTTTAACTTGACATGTCGGGGTTTAAACAGATACAGCAATTTGATTTTTGATCGTAATGTTATGCAAAAGCTTAAATAAAAATTATGATTTGTTTTCCCTATAATCACTTGTTTGGTCAAAACAGCGCCATTTCTTGGTCGTTTATTTTTATAAATAGCAAATCGGATATAAAGGATTCAAATTGGAAAAATTTAATGAAAATAATTTGCATGGTAACTAGCTGATTTCATTTGTTTTTTTAGGAAACCTGACTCTCCTTAATTTTACTCTTGTACCTGTAGACATATTATTAGAAAATTATTTTAGGTGAAAATGGAAGCTCAGTTGGCTAGGCTGTGTACAGAACTAGAAATTCCATACAAAAATATTAAAAATAATTCTAGAGACTCGGCATGTTATGAGCAATTTTTTAATTCATATGCTCCTGATCAAAACGAAAGAACAGAAGATTGTGAATGTACTACAAAACGTGTATTAGATATTGAACTAAAAGACAACAAAATAATTTGTGAGAATGAACAAAAAGAAGAAAACAGTGAATTTTATCTAAAAAAAATATGCAAAATTATAGCAAGTAAGTGTAGTTTGGACCGAGTAACAGAATGTTCAGAGCCTAGTCATTCACTGGATGCAATTATTGGATCTATGAAACAACTTTCGAACACAAGTGTTTATGATTCACGCAATATTCTATCCTATTTTATGGAGATTAGTAACAAATGTTCAGAAGAGATATTACATCACAGTGAAATACATCTTGATACAGAAGAAAAAATTGTATCTAATGGTATGTAATAACTTAAAATTGCTAAGAAACTTATAATGTTTTTTTACCATGGGAGAAAATTTTAATAACCTACTTTAAAGATAAATATTGTCATGAAATAATCAGTTTTCCAGAATAAGTAGATATGTGGTTGCCAAATAATACTTAAATAAAGTTTTAATAAAATATAATTCCAGATTAATATCATTGCTAATATTAAAATTGATGAAATGAAATTATAATTAAATTACAAGGCATATCCACAAAATAAGGGTACTCAATTTTTCGGAATAACAGCACTCTTCAACATGTCACTACAACAACAGTTCTCAACTGACTGAGACAAATTAGGGCGTGTTCTGCTCCAACACATTGGCCTTGAATGCAGTGTTACCAACTTTGTCGAAAACAAAATCCACAGAGCATCTCAGTACTCTTACATTGTAGATATTCCTCGAACTGAACACAAATTATTGAAGTTTCCTCACCTCTTTCATTTCATTTTGTATATGAATTTGCTTATTTGCTTTTAGATAATCTCACTGAAAAAGAAAAGTTGGGTTGTAAGGAAGAGGAAATTTTGTTTGAAAAATTAAATAGTACTTCGATAAGTCCAATAGGGGACAATAATATTAATGCAACTGTAAATTTGAGTACTGAAAATGATATAAGTACAAATGAAAATGATAAACAATCTGCAGTATATATTCCTGCTAATGTTTCAATAGAGAATTTAATAACTCGTACGATAGATCAGGTTAAAGAAAAACCAGACATTATTTTGAACAGCCATGTTGATAGATTAGTGGAAAATTTCAGCACAACCTCCTGCAAAAACATAGAAAATTGTGGACAGGTATGTTTAAATTGCGACAAAGTGGAAAATACATCAGAAACAATTTCATCACAGAAATGCAATGAAAACGAAACGAGCTGTACCGCAAATGATATATTAGACACTATTCAAAATAATAAAGAGGCAAGTTCAAAAGTAATCAATGAATGTTTAAATTGGCCCCCTGTTGGAAATGCAGAACATTGTGATGAAGATTCTTCTTCTTTATTAAAATGTAGGGAAAATCGTGTAAACAATACAAACGATATGAAAGAAAATGTTAATAACATCAAAGAAATAACATTGAGATGGGATAATGTACAAGCGGCATTTGCTGAAAATTCATGTAAAGTTACTAATGACCAGAGTACCCAGATGGAAATAGCGCAATCAGATAAAGAATGTAATACGAGTTTAATATTGAATGATTACCACAGAAACGATTATGTTTTACTTAATGGTCCAGTTTATGTTTTGAAAACAATTCTAGATTCCTCAGATAAATTAATCATATATGATCAGGATAACGTTGGAAAAAATGTTGGTAAAGAAATCGACCAACCATTACACGATGAAGAAGTTAGTCCCATAAATTATGATAGAATTCCCACACTTCAGATACAACCAAGATTAGAGTATATACCTCCCTATACCCAAGACGATTTTTCAAAGCTGTTAAACTCCGATTATGACTTAATGCCACAACGCGACAGCGATACATCTAACAAATACCATCACCTACTGGTAGATGCTACGACCAGTATTTCTAATATTGATTTGAACGAGGCAATAAATAATACATTCACAAATCCTGATGCCTTGTTACTCAGTGATAAGTATGAATTAATCGGTCAGTTCCGCAAGGAAGAAAACCTTATTCCTGAAACAGACAATGTAAAACACAGTAATTTTAAGAGAAAGGACTTTCATTTTGAGCATAGTCATTGTGAATTACAAAGCACTCTGCTGAAGGAAGTAAATAATCTCCCAAATGTTTCTGATAGCAACAAAACAGAAACGTCATCACATATACCAAATCTGGATGTGCCTCTAACAAACTATCAATCGTTTTCAAAGGATATTATAAAAGAAAATGATGTCATAAGCAAGGATTTAAGTGAATCTGGAGAAATTGTTAGGGCTTGTGTTTGTACAGATGAGGAACTTTCTCAGATGTCAACATTTAGGTAAGTTCTTTTTGATCATCTAATCTAAAAATAAATTCAGTTAAAAACTTCTATAGAAATGATGTTAAAATTGTAATTAAAATTCCAAAATTATTACATAAACAAATCTATACAGTGGAAATTGGGTTTCATATTAACAGAAAATTAGAGAACATCATGGGGAAATTAAAAAATATTAATAGTTGTTGATTTAGTGAACATTTAAAAAATGGTATTGAAAAACGACAAAAAATTTTACTTTAAATTATTTATACAGGGTGTCTCACGATCACGGCCCATTAGAATTACTTCAGAGACTACTTCGATTTGAATTTTGAAAATTTGGGATACCGGGCTTTCGGGCATGACCTTCTTAACTAAAATAATGGCGTCCACGTACCATTTCCGGTTATACCAGAAGTCGCCATCAACTTGCTTATTTTAAATGGAACACCCTATATATTATTGCAATTTTGGATTCTACGTGTTATTTTAGGTGGGCTTTTATGAAGTTTCCCTATTCCTAAAATTAACCGTTTTCAAGATATTTAATTTTTTTCAAAAAAATGGAGAGAAACAGTGACTAGCTTCAAACCATGTGTATTTATAGTAAGAAAGATCCAGCAACAATATTTATAGGGGGGATAACTAGACCCTTAAGCTTTCCATCCATACTTTCAAAGTGGGTTAATTGCATACAGGGTGCTAGAAATTTAATGCCGAGTTTAGTTAACTTCAAACCTTCATAAGTCGGTTTTTTTAAATGGAACACCCTGTATGTTTTTCTATATTCTGATACACAATTATAACTCTTATACCTATCTCTTCTAGTTTTTAAATTATCTACTATTTTTTGTGTAATCACCTAAAATCATGTAATTTCTTGCGAGGATAGCTGTGGAATTTTTAGCAAAACTTCAAAACAAACAACTAAACTGTCAATTTGTTGTTAGTCTCTTGCAGTGACAGTTTAATTTAGTGTTTATAGGAAATTAAAAAAAAAATACATATTCAAATGCTGATATTTTAAATTTGTTATTCATTCACGGACGTTGCAATGGAATTATAAGCAGAACATGTACAGTTTTTAATTAGACATCCAAATTTGCCACCAATGAGCAGAAAAAAGTTAAGAAGAATTTTAGCAAATCAACTAGAGTATGGTCGAATTTGTGCAGAAAAAAATTTACCAAAACCAATAACTTCAAATGAAGATAATGTAATAGATTGTGAAACGATGTTAGTCCGATACCAAGAAGATTCACAATTTTTGCAACATATTATATGGACAGATGAGTCAAAATTTACGAGAGAAGGTATTTTTAACAGACATAATATTCATTTGTGGTCATCTGAAAATCCTCATGTTATCCGGGAAAGAAACTTTCAAAATAAATTTAGTGTAAATGTTTTTTGTCTAATTAAAGATAACCAAATTTCTTACTATATCTACGAACAAAATTTAAATGCCGACAGATATATCAATATTTTGCAAACGGTTGTGGCAGATTTTCTAGATGATATACCTTTAGACCAACTAAGGAAGTGTTGGTATCAATTATACGGGGCTCCACCTCACTGTCACAATCAAATCGATCAACAGCTGACTGAAATGTTTGAAGATAGATGGATGAAACGCCTAGGACCGTGGAATTGGCCAGTCAGGTCTCCCGACCTCACTCCATTAGATTTTTATGTTTGGGGAGTAATAAAGCAAAATGTTTATTCTACACCCGTTGCTTCAAAAGAGGATTTTATTACTCAAATACGAAGAGCGTTCCATGAATTGCCTTCAGCTGAAATAGCAAAAGTGGTGACTGATGGTGTTATCTCTAGAATTCACAAGTGCTTAGCTGCTAATGGGGGTCATATTGAACACTTATGACTTTTTTGTCATTTTTTTATCTTATTGCATTATTATTATCAACATACATAATTAAAATTGTGTACTATGTATGAAGTCGATTTTTTAGAATTCTTCTTTATTCTGCTCATTGGTGGAAAATTAGGATATGTCTCATTAAAAACTGTAAATGCTCTGCTTAGAATCCCATTGCAACGTCTGTGAATAAATAATAATAAATAACTGGTGACAGTTTACACAAAAAATAGTAGATAACTTAAAAACTAGAAGAGAATTAGGTATAGGGAACCCTGATACCGTTCGGAAGAGAATAAAATTGTGTATCAGAATATAGAACAACATACAGGGTGTTCCACGTAAAAAAACCGACTTATGAAGGTTTGAAGTTAACTAAACACAGCATTAAATTTCTAGCACCCTGTATGCAATTAAGCCACTTTGAAAGTATGGATGGGAAGCTTAGGGGTCTAGCTATTCCCTCTATAAATATTGTTGCTTTATCTTTCTTACTATAAAATACACATGGTTTGAAGATAGTCATTGTTTCTCACCATTTTTTTGAAAAAAATTAAATATCTCGAAAACGGTTAATTTTAGTAATGGGGAAACTTCATAAAAGTCCACCTAAAATAACACGTAGAATCCAAAATTGCAATAATATATAGGGTGTTCCATTTAAAATAAGCAAGTTGATGGCGACTTTCGGTATAACCGAAAGTGGTACGTGGACGCCATTATATTAGTTAAGAAGGGCATGCCCGAAAACCCGGTATCCCAAATTTTCAAAATTCAAATCGAAGTAGTCTGAAATAATTCTAATGAGCCGTCACCGTGAGACACCCTGTATATATTTTAATTGTAACTGACGTCCTGTTTCTTGAAATCGGACGTTTAAATGAAAAACCACTTGAGAAATTTTCAAAGAATCTATTGTTAATGGCTCGATCTATTTCTTAGTAACACCCTGCAAAAATACAGTGCATTATGCTTCATGATTTCTAATTTTCTTGCAGATCTGATAGAGAAAATAATAGCAGCAGTTTATCTCCTAATCACAATATTTTGGGTAAACGAAAACTTAAACATCCTTTGTAACTGTTAAAAGAATATGTGCTATTAATTTTTTAACATTCAATAAAATATTGAAGTTACAATATTTTTTTATTTAATTTGCACATTATTACTAATTATTATGGTATCGCATTTTATATGTTAGGTACCTACTAAATTCAAAATTTAAAATCGATTATTCTCGCGAGACATGCCTGGTCAAAGAGATACCTATCTTCATGCAGCAAACTGTAGCATGGCAGGTATTCATTTTATGAGACATTCTGTGAGAGTTCTCCTGAAAATGCTGCCATAACATCGTCAACAACAATGCAGATGTTTTAGATGGTCAAGTCAACTCAAAGCTTGTCACACTAAAGTCTGAACCAGTTTATGTGAAAATCAACTTCATCCATATTACATCCAGTTCAAGTCATAATGCCTATTATTGCAAAGCATTACTTTGTACCTACTGGCAAAGAATAATCTGCTGATCTGTCGATATTATAAATGCATGATTTTCTTCATACTAGGTGATATAAACTTTTTATCTGATGATGTGGGAAACAACTACTCTGTGAGCTCTACCACCAACATTGAATTACACCCCCAATATAAACAGCTGAGATCAGCATCATCAGACTGTGACTGGTATCAGCATGCATAATGTGAGAGGAATGACAAAGGATTTAGCTACAAGAAAAGTTGGTGTATAAAGCAAAAGGAATAATAGAAAAAATATGGTCGCTTCTAACAGCATGCAGTGACATATGGCTTTCATATCTTAAGTGCCATTGCTGCTCAAAGCTCAGTGTGAAATAAGCCATGTTTTCATAGTACCTACAGATTAGCAGGTGACTCTTTGCCAGTAGGTATACATGCAGTAATGATCTGAGTTGTTTAGTAGATATTGGGAGTGTAATCCAATGTTGGACTAAGCATGTAGCTCGCAGAGTAGTTGCTTCCCACAATGTTGTTACAGTAAAGCTCGGTTACAACATACACACTTATTACGTACTTATGGTTATAACGTATCAAATAAACAAGTCCTGGCATTGTTATAGGGCCTTTAATGGTTCATTATTTTGTTAAAACGTACTCCGTTATTACGTTGTTCTGATATAAAGTACCAAAATACCTGGTCCCAGCGTCTAAATTTCATTATAACTTACTTTTTATACATAGATTTATTTCGGCAAGAACGGCAAAAGCACAGGGCACGTGTAGCACGGCGGCGACATCTAAATCAAAGGCGGCCGCTTTGACCAGGCCGATATATATGTTTTCGCCGACTAGCTGCCCGGTATTGTTTATGTATCTACTTAAGATTTTTTCTCCCAACACATGTTGATAAAATGCAGTTGTCTAAGGTTATTTTAACCATTCTTTATTCAATTTCTTTGTTGACATCGTACAGTGTGTATCTAAGCGTAAGCGAATTTTTGCATACTGTTAAGTATGGATGATTCAACCCAAGCTGGTCCTAATAAAATGGCTCGGAAGGCCTTAACAATAGATGAAAAAATTTCTATAATTCAAGAAATAGAAGGAGGTGTTAAACAAGTTGACATCTGCAAATCTAGATGTATGAAAAAAACAACAGTGTCCACGATATTGAAAAACAAACATAAATATTGAATTCCCGCGGAATTTCTAAACAAAGTAAAAGAATTTGCAAACCCGTCCAAAAAAAAACATCGATGAGGCATTACTTCAGTGGTTTATATATCAAAGAAGCTTGAATACTACAATAAGTGGGCCCATTCTTCAGGCAAAGGCTCAAGAGTTTGCAAAGTTACTTAATGCTGATGGATTCTCTTGTGGTTCGGGTTGGTTACATAGGTTCAAAAATCTGCACAATATAAGTTCCAGTAAAATCCATGGGGAAGTTGCATGTGTGAACATGGAAAATGCGTTGGATTGGGTTAAATCAACATTGTTCTACTACTTATGAACTACGGCAAGAGTGATGTTTTTAATGCCGATGAACTTGACCTTTTTTTATAAACTTGCTCCAAATCGTACAATGAGCTTTAAAGGTCAAAAATGTGTTGGAGGAAAACTTTCTAAGGAAAGAATAATGGTTCTTGTATTATATGATTGGGACAGAAAAACGTAAATTCTTAGTTATTGGTAAATTTAATAGGCCCAGGTGTTTTAAAAATTGCTGGTTAATTATATGGCAAACAAGCTCGCATGGATGACCGCAAATATTTTAAAAAGTGAACTAAGATCTTGGGACAAACAATTGGTAAAAGAAAACAGGCGGATATTATTGCTTGTTGATAAATGTTGTACTGCTCATCCTCACGTTTCCAATTTGACCAATATTGAACTGGCATTTTTCCCACCAAATTTTACATCTGTCCTGCTACCAATGGATCAGTGTTATCCACAGTTTGAAAGTTCATTATCGACAACTGCTTATGACCAGTAATCTTAAGTGCATCGAAAATAGCACATCAATAACAATAAATTTGCTTGATGCTATTGAAATGGTTGTGAAAGCGCGGCAACAGGTTGCCGAAAAAACAATTGAGAATTGTTTAAAACATGCATGGCCCTCTCTTTGCGAGTTCGACGAAACTCACCTTTAAGTGTGTGTGTGTGTTTTAACTTAAAAAAATTAAATCCAACTGTGATTGATGCTTTCATTGACGTGGATAAAGAGCTTGTTACAACAATTTTGCCTACAGAGCAGATTAACGAAAATGAGCAGGTTGATAGTGGACAAGATGAAGAAGAACTGGAAGAAGAAACGCCTGCAATGTTTAATGACGGAATAAAAAATGCATAACGATTTTTAGAAAGAAAAATTAATACTGAAGATCGTATTGTAAGCGCATGGCTGGAAATAGAAATGTATTTAGAGCAACAGATCCTTATAAATCGCAAAAAACAAACTCATAACAGACTTTTTTGGAAAATAGTTTTAGTTTTAGATATTTTATTATTATATATATTATATTATATTATTATTATACCTATTTTGTGGTGCAAATAAAGTGTATTTTTAGTTTTGCTTTTAAGTTTTAATAATAAAATCCATATATACTGTTAATCTATTGCTGCTTTTGTTAAACATTTGTGTTTGTATTTTTGTTAAGAATTAATAAAACTAAATAATTTTTTTAAAACGTAAGTACTTCTGATATAACGCACCGATTTTTTAAGTCCCCGCCAGTACATTATAACCGAGCTTTACTATAATTAAAAAGTGACTCCTGGATATGTCAAACAACAGATTGTGTGAATGTGATACTTTCAAATATCTTCTTTAGGCGGCCTCAAAATGAAAAATTTTGCTTCTTTTCATTGCTTTTGGATTTCTGACAATATGTTATTTGAAACATGTCCGTTTGTCTAATTCTGATTGTGTTAAAATGGACACTATAATCATTATAAATGTGGTTTTTAAATTAATTAAATGTGTCCTAGAAATAATAAATTACATTTTATTTTTGAAAATAAATGAATCGGTGAGTTCGAAAACCATACATGTCCAAAAACTTCATTTTGAGATATACGGACATATACGATTCTCCACCTCATTGGTCAGTAACGACCTGCTAAATACTGTTAACGGTTAAGTATATTGTATGTCCAATTTTGGACTTGTATGGTTTTCGAACTGATTCAATATAATCAAGTAACAGCAAATTTTTATAAGAAAAAAAATAGCTTGTCAGTGTCAGCCTAACGACAGAGCTCAGTTCAAAACTTCAGTCAATTTATGTCACTATGTAGATTAACTACCACACAACTATTATTTAACACACTGCCATGATAGAAAATAAGAGTAGTTTAGTACAAAGTAAAGAAATTTGTGAAAGATTGTGTAAGAAGAATATAGAAGAAAAAGCTGCAAAATATTGTTACAAAAACTGTTTAAACAGTCTCAGGCCTGGGAATGAAGTTCAGAAACATGAAATTAAACCAACAAATGTAAATCAAAAAGAGTCACTGGTACAGACTGTGACTGCCAAAACTTTCACCGAAACTAATACAGCAATTATTAAAAAAGCATCAGAAAAAAGTGAACCAGTTTCTATTAGAATTAATTCAAAAAGTCCAGGTAAAAACCCAAATAGGCCGTTAGAAACTATATTTCCCTCGGATAAAACTGAAAATGAATATAAATGTACACTGAATTGTCGTGATGGTAAAATATGTCCCACTATTAGTATAACTGTGGATAGAAAAACATTAGAACAAGCTGCAAAATTGGCTATCGAATCTGCTTTAAATCATAAGCTATCAGAAATAATATCTGCTGGAATTTCTCAAAAAGAAAGTTCTTCAGGGACTAAGCCAGAAAATGATGGAAAAGAAGAGTCGTGTAAAAATGCTGAAATACGAACTACTGTCACTACACCAATACATTCTAATTCAGAACAGTGGCACTCTGAAAGTAAATTTTCAAATAACATAGATACTAAAAACTTATCTAATCTGCGAAAAGGAAACCAACATGAAGGAAAACCACGTTCTACACCCAATACGATTATAAGTCCGAAAGGAGTAAAAAGTGAAATAAGTGTTCATAAATCAGTTTACGTTTCAAGTGATGTACACACCTATGGTTCAATTAATAACGGCAAAATTGGAACACAAATAAACAGAGGAGATGTTAAAAATCCTTCCATCGAAATTAAGTCAACAGATTTAACTAAAAAACCCAGTCAACATTCAGTGAGTATACTTTCATACGACCCTGAAGAGGAAAATGAATTAGATAAGTGGAAAAAGAATTGCCAAGAAGGAGTATTTGCATTGCAAAGTTTAGTGGATAAATGTGAGAAAGATCCTAATTCTGTACTATCTACTTTTAAAGTAAGTTTAGGTACTGACAGAAAATTACCAAATGGTTCTTCTGAAACCATTGATGAACCAGAACCACTTTACATATTAGAAAAGACTCATGGAGACAATTTTGGGGACCCTAAATATCACCTGCTAATGGTCGATGCTTCTACAAGCATCCACACGATGGATTATAGGGTTCCACCTAAGGTGATTTATTACTACTATAATAATAAAATATAACAGTAATGCTAGAAATGCTATTGAACAGAAAATGATATCAATGTTATGAATAGGTGTATATTTATTCTGACTTATGATTTTTATAGGGTCAACCAGAGGTTAGGTAATTCTTCACGTTTATAGTAATGGCTTCCAAAAAATAAGTTATTCATATTTTGAAAATGAGGCATGGAACTATACTGATTTTTAAGATACGATTTTTAAACCCACATAGAGAACTTTCATGATAAAAAAATTTCGAACGAAATTTGTGAAGTACGATATTAAAATAAGGGTGGCCGATCCTGAGATCTCGAAAAGGGTTGTACATATATTTATAAAGTATTTTTTTTTAATTCAACTGATATATATGTATACAGAGTGTTCTCAAAGTTGAGTCATTTATTTTAACAGCTGGTAGAACTCAAAAAAAGTCGATTTACCAAAAATCGTTTATATATATTGCAGAAGTTATAAAAATCCTGTTCTACAAAAATTGTTCAAAATTGTTACCATTTGTTTACCATTTATGTTTTTACAATGCAATGGCCGAAAATGACAATAAATCAGGTTGTATTATAAAGTTTTTAAATTTCAATTTTTTAAAATAATTATTGTTAATAATTGCTTTATTTGTCAACCTATTATATAAACAATTTTTAGTAAATTGCTTTTTATGAGAATGACTTAACTTTGAGAACACTTAATATATGTGCAACCCTTTTTGAAATTTGAGGGTCCGCCATCCCTATTTTAATTTTTTATTTTTTAGAAAAATCTCTTAAAACATGACGGGACATATCGCATGCTTCATTATCAAAATATACCATTTTAATTTTTGTCTATTATTTAAAATCTTGCGGTTTTTGAAAATATATATTTTAAATATAAAAAATCCATAAGTATAAATATCGGATTTGACAAATTTAATGTATTTGAGTTTTAATGTTTCTATTGATATAATTTTTGTATAAAAATATAAAAATCGGTATTAGTATATATTTCCATTTTTATTTTATTAAAATAAAAATAAGCAAACAGTTTAAAAAAAAAATAAGTATTACAGCGACCCTGTTTTCTGAAAGAAAAAGTAAAAATAAAAAAATAGGTAATCTCGACTCATGTCAATAGAATTAACCAATTTCGAGATAATTGATCTTCTCTTGCTAGTACATACATTTTGTGATAATCGACATATTTCTAAATTATCTCCCATCAGTTACATAATTTAATTCAAATTATTTAAGAGGTCTATGAAAAATGACAGACTTATCAGAACTTTTCATTTAATTTGTCATTAAATTATAAGCATAAAAATAAATATTCAATAAAATAAATGACTGATATGTATTAATGTTTACGGTATGTCAAATGGTAACTGCATTCAGGCAATACAAAAATATTTCTTCAGTGTTCGAACACTAATAAAACTTTTCCCTAGTACTTTGAAGAAAAGTTATGAAGAGAAGTAAAAATTAAAATCATGAAAATATGTATGCTCTAATGTTGATGACGAAGTTGGAGATAATCGGACACGGACAGCAAGTATAAGGCATGTGCCAAGCTTTCACAGTATGAATCACGCGTCTGTTTGGCAAACTCTTAAAAACAATTTTTTCTATCTACCATTTTCGAAAAGTTCAGGAGGATTATTGAAGGAGACAAAGTTTTTATAGATGGATGTACAGACATGGCATTGAAGGTCTATATTTATTCTCTTCTTTTCATGGATGAAGAAGATTTTCATGTAAAAAGAGATTTAATTATCGTAATTGTCATATCTAAGCTGAAGAAAATCCTAATGAAATCTTCACTAACAATATCTTTAGTGGAGAAAAGTGATAACCTTGTTTGTCTTTATTATTTTACCTGAAAGATTCACAAGTGAACATTATTTACTTCCTCTTTTTCTGGATGATGGATATTTACAAGAAATATGGTTTATGTATAGGTTCACCAAATCTATATTTCATGACAGACCCGGAGACATGATCTATTTGTATAATTGATGCCTTAAAAAAAAAAGGTTATGCAAATGCAACCAAGAAATCAGGGTGACAAAAAACGCTATCAGGAAATGTAGGAAATGTTTTCGAAGAAATCACGTTTTTTACTCAACAAAGAAAAGAAGAAAACTAAAGAAAACCCGGAGCCCGAAGATGTACCATAAAAACCCGGAAATCTGACAACCCTATTTATATATAATCCTGCTAATTTTAATTACATATATTGTATGAAACTATTTGGATATATTAAAGGGAAAACACCGTAGTCCGCTTGGTTGCCAGACCTAAATCCACTTGATTATTATATTTGGGAAGAACTAAAAAGTTTTGTACTCATTTAATAATGCAAAAAGATGCATCAGAATTCAACAAAAACCAGGCGGTTTATGAGAAGGGCTGAAATGAGTGTAGAAGCAAGCAGTTGATATTCTGCATCCTTTACTATTATCCATTTTTATCTTTGCAAGGATTTAAATATTTTGTGTAAACGTTTTTTAAATACTTACATACAGAACTAATACTCCAGTCGGCAGAGGCCGAAAAGTTACTGTTGGTGACATTTTCTTGATAACTCGGAAATACCACACAGGTCTACTTTAAATGATGAGTATAATAACAGGCTAATTTGCTGACAAAGTATTTTATCAGGAAAAAAAGTTATTAACAATTTAATCGTGAAAAAAATTTTTTTTAGTAGTTTTCTTTAAATAACTCAGCGGGATGACTTTGTACGAAAAAATGCTTAGGACATTAAAAAACGGTAACATATAAAACTAGGGGACGTATAAACCCTTACCAAAACTGCAAAAATGAAGATACTTGAATTTTACAAATTGCTTTTGGTTTCTGTATATTTACACTATGTGTGTACCAAATTTCAAGTGTCAGCAAAGCTTCAAACAAATTTGGCAAAGTTTCGAGTTTCATATGCCGATGAATGTATAACACCTTATAGAACAAAAAGTTTTGCTCTCCTGACTTTCGGTTTTAGCGTCATTATTGCATATATATTGAACTATATTTTTCAAAAGTTTTATCACTTTTTGTGTATAATCGACATTTTTACAACTTAAAAAAATTGGCGTTTTAAACCGTTTTTTCCATCTCACGGCTTTGTTATTGCAAATTTCGTAATCGGACCTCCGCCATTTTGTAGCTATTTTTATTACGAACAAAATCATGTCCTAAGCATTTTTTCGTACAAAGTCATCCCGCTGAGTTATTTAAAGAAAACTATTAAAAACAATTTTTTTCACAATTAAATTGTTAATAACTTTTTTCCTGATAAAATACTTTGTCAGCAAATTAGCCAGTTATTGTACTCATCATTTAAAGTAGACCTGTTAATTATTTCCGGGTTATCAAGGTTTAACACACGCCGAACCTCTACCAACTGGACTATAATATTTGTCGAATATCTCGAAAAAGTTGGCTCTGTCAAAATGAGATTTTTTTTTGTTTACTTTAAGCTTTTTTTTTCAACTATAAGTATGTTGCAAACAATGAACTTTGGCATCTTACCAAATTTTATGTGAATTAAATGTACACTCTGTATCTCGGTAAGACTTTTAAGACATATATTCATTATTATGAACTTTTGCTTATTTGTGCTAGGTCTATCACTTTTCCAGATTTCCCTCCTTATCAGATTTTTGTTAAATATACAAATTATTATAAATTACCCAAATGGGTATGGAGCCCTGAAATGGAATTTATGGTCTATTAAAAAGTTTTGATTACACTGTCTAACTAGTCTGTAAACTGATGGTTAAATTAATATTTGAAACAATAAAAAATTCATTTTAAATTTTGAAGAAAAATATGATTTCACTGGTCTCTAGTGTGAATTATAGTTCCAGAAAATAAAAAAAAATCGTTTTCCCATCTTCAAACAGTTGGGTAACATTTTTCATTGTTTTAAAGTGTTCATCAGGATTAAATTACAATCTTTTTATATTTGAAATGAAATAAACCATTATGTAACAGTTGGGTATTTAGGACTCAGGAATATTTGTAGCCTGAGATTTATTTTTATTTTGTTTATATTTAATTTTATCCTGATATTTAATTTAAACTCTTGCAGGGTGTAGGAACTGTAAGAAAACCTGTGGGACGTGTCAGTTTTGTAGGTTCTCTTTCATCAGCTTCAACATCAATACAGGATCTAATCGACGAAATATCTAAGAATTTCTAATTTTTGGCGCAATGGACACTTTTGGAAGTAATTTGAACAATACTCAGTTTAAATCAGCATTCACTGTAATACTTTTATCTGAAGATTTTTTTCAGTCATTTTTTATTAAGTATATTTTTTCAAATTTAAAATGTATAAGTGCATACAAATATAAAACATGCGTACAATGAAATGGATTTATATGTGGTAAACAATTTATGGGAAGTTTAAATAGCATTGGTTTATTATTTATTTAACAGTAGCATCATAAGTTAAGTATATTAACCAAATGTTTATGATTACTTCCTGCTTTTATTTAAACAGAAATAGTCTTCAATGAGAACAAGCTAAGAAGCTAAGAACTACTAACAATAGCTACCCTTTTGTAATGGTGGACTACTCTAAAAGTAATACTTAACGTTGCTTTTTTTTGTTGACAAGGGCACCAGATTACCTCATTTAACCCCCTTTAATTGCTTCATTTATCATGGATTGGGTATATGGTACTATCAAAACATCATTTGAGAAAGATCATGAAAGTTGCATGTTAAACTTAGTTTGTGTAATTATTTATGCAAAAGATAGTACTTTCATAATAAATGTCGTAGTTCTCCTTTTAAAGAGGATAATGTTGGATAATTCGTATGTTAATAAAATATTTTGTCAAACTATAAAAGTGTGTGCCTTGTCACAAAATAATTAAAAAAATCATGAGCTGGATCTGTATATGAGATAAAGTAAAAAATATAATATATATTTTTAATTGATGGTTCCTATGAAATAATCGGAAATATTTTTTACCAAAATATGTACCCAATTTTTGTAGTAGGCGTCATATTAAACAGGCAAATATGAAAAAAAATTAGTAGATAACTTAAGAAAAAAAAATGTAAGCAACTACTACTTTAACTAGTGCACACATTTTTCTTTTTTTTTTTCTAATTAATGATGGTTCCTCTTATCTCTTTACTGTTCATTTTGTCTAATAGCTACCTCTCAGAATATAATAATCTAATTTAAATATCTAGATTAGTATAAATACTTTCTAGAGAATTCAACACACAAATAAGACTTTTGTAAACCTATATGCATAGTAAACTTTTTATTACCTATTTTAAAGTTTATAAAATTCACAACCAAGATTTAGCAATTTATTTCATTGACACCTAACGAAAGTAGCAATGAACTTAAATGAGATTCTTTTTTTATTAGGAGCAATTAGAAAAAATTCCACAACGTAGCTCTGTTCATTATGAAGGAAATGAAGTAGCTGAAGAAATTGTAATTGTTAAAGACAAGGCATATCAAACAACATATGCTCTACCAAGACAACAAGAAAAATCGGAAGAAACAATTCCTGAAGTCCTACAATTACAGCAGTCACTGCTCTCACAACGGTCACCACTATCACAGGAATCACCGAAGCAATCACCACAGCAATCACCACGGCAATCACCTCAGCAGTCACCACAACAATCACCGCAACAATCACCACGACAATCATTGGAGCAAGCACCACTGTCACCGGTCCAAAAAGAGCAAAAACCACCCCATCCCAAAGAAAGAAAGACGAGCATAATTTTTAAAGAGGTCAGTCCTGCAGAAATCATGGATGAGGAAGAAAAAAAAAGACAAAACACAAGACGTCCCAGTGGTGTAAGTTGGAGAGCCATAAACACACCATCAGATTCTGATTCCACTGCAAGTCTAGACCAAGTAGTAAAGGATGCTACTGCTAAAGCAGAAACATTCCGCCAAAATTTAGATGCTAAAAGGCAACACTCATTGCTTGACATAGTAAAGAGAAAAAGTACTATCGATAAAAAGATAGAAGAGGTTCCCAAACCACCAACTCCTCCTTCCCCCAAACGTAAAAAATTTTTTAATTTCAAATGTCGCGAAAAGAAGAAGCAGCCCGAAAAAGAAAAGGGGGAGGCGCATACTGATTCGTAAGAGACAATATATTTGCCACATTATTAAATAGATTAAGTCAGGGTTCCATCAAACTGAACTAAACTGGTGGCATGAATTGGCACTGTAACCCAGTTTGGTGAAAATCTCGGTACTGATTATTATACAGTTGGCAAAGCTGAAGTCCCAACTCTCAGAGGACATGGTCAACTCTAAGTGCTGTCATTGACTATTCACTTAGGCCCTTCAAAAGGTTCTTGCATGTTGAATCACATTTATGCTCTAAATCTTGATTACATCTAATCTGTTTAAGAGTACCAACCTCTCTTTGTGATCTTTCTCTCTAAATTTTGGATGCACAGTCGTCTACTAAAAAAAACTAAATCTAGAATCCCAACATCAAAGGGGTCGACATAAAGACAGCTATCTGTATAATAGTCTTGTCCCGGTCTAGATTTGAATAATTTGTTATTGGATTTTTTTATTATCAGGACTAATATCCTTGCATTGATTTTATAAGCTATCAGATAAGTCAATGATAGGGGCACAAATTTTGTAGGCTTAAAATTCAGGGGGCACTGACATTAAGGCCTTCAGGTCTGACAAATTATACATTTATCAATGTTATTTATTACATTTATTACCTTATTTTAATAGTTTAATTAATAAATTGCCTCTTTTTGAAGCGTCCTTTCGTAGATTTCAGTGTCAACTGCACTGCCCCCTGACTGCGGACAGCCTAACTGGGCAATGTCAACAGTTAGATGGATTCTCTTGTCTTGCATATCCAATGCTCCTTCTTTATATATCGACATTTTAGTATGAAAACATGATATCTCATATTTCGGTTGGAAAACATGCTATTTCAAATTAAGCTTGGAAAACATGCTAGCTCAGATTTTTAAGTAAAAACATGCTATCTCAGTTTGACTAGAAATTTAAGTTGTTGAATGATTGAATTCGTGCATTCATAATAAACTTATATATAATATATTTTTCAAAAAGTAAGGAATATTTATGTTCAGGTACATTGTTTATTTTATTTTTTTTATTCAACATTTTTCAATTAATTTTAAGTTACTGTTAATTTTTAATTAAAGAAATATAATAATACGCAGTATGCTGCAACATGTACATTACTCAATGTTTTTTGAAATAACAAATTATAAAAAAATAGTGTATACCTTAATATATAAAAATGTTTGTTATTACTAAAAATTATTCGATTTTTTCATACAAGTTTGCTTTGATAACAAAATTAATAGCGTACTCTTATCTGATTTATAGTTGCTACTCTTGATACACTTATTTTCCTTTTTTCACAAAATCTGGGATGAACAATTTATTCTGAAAATAATTTTGTATGCCTAATGCAGGCTAAGGAGACTGCAGTAAAAATAATTATATAGTAAACCAGACTAGGCCCCAAACTCCGGGTCTGAATCATTCTTACTGCACCTCAATAAAAACACGGTAGCCCCGTCCTTGCATAGATTTTGGAAATGAAATGCAGGTATGCAATACTTTTATTACCGGTACTTTATGATCTGCTGATGATAAATATGTGTGTATGGGGAATTACGGAAATGTGCACGTGCATATCATATGCGCCCGTCGCATCGATATATACATATTCAACTTTATACATTATATTTATATTCTGTTTATTATGTTAACTCTATTAATAAAATTAAGAGTAGTGACTATAAATCAGGTAAGAGTGCGCTATTAATTTTTATGTCAAAGCAAACTTGTATGAAAAAAATCGAATAATTTTTAGTAATAATAAACATTTTTATATGTTAAGGTATACACTATTTTTTTATAATTTGTTATTTTAAAAATGTAATGTACGTGTTGCAGCATACTGCATATTATTCTATTTTTTTAATTAACAATTTTGTCGTTTATGACGGTAACTTAACAAAATTAATTGAAAAATGTTGAATAAAAAAAATAAAATAAACGGTGTACTTGAACATAAATATTCCTTACTTTTTGAAAAATATATTATACAGGGTGTTTCATGAAGTTCTCCCGGCACTAATAGAGGATGTTCCTTGGGTTATTTCTAGGAAAAAAGTTGATATAAATATGTGTCCGATTTGCTTTACTTATTGAGCTACACGAATTTGAAAATAAAATAATGGAAATTAATTTTCATTTTTATTTTTAGAACATCGGTAATAGTGATACATACATTCTTAATTTAAAAGGTTTTCGAAAATTCCACCTCCTACTTCAATACATTTGTCAGCACGCCTGTGAATTGCTCGCGTTGCATTTCTAATATTCGCGTGCTTTTCTTTTATTTGCGTTGCAGCATTAACAATTCTTTGGATTAGAGCTTCGCGTGTTTCCACTTTCTCTTGATAAACCAAATCCTTCATCCAACCCCACATGTTGTAATCTAACGGATTGAGGTCTGGAGACCTAGCTGGCCAAATGTGTGGCCCACCTCGACCGATCCAGCGACCAGGGTAATGCTCATTTAGGTGAGCAGTGACAATTCGGGAAATATGAGGTGGAGCTCCATCATGTTGCAAGTACATTCTTAATCGTCTTGCCAGAGGTACATCTTCAAGCAATCGCGGGAGTTCTTCCTCTAAAAATTGTAGATACTTTGGTCCATTAAGACGACCTTCAATAATAAATGGCCCTATAAGTTGATCGTATAACATTCCACACCACACATTAACGCTAAATCTACGTTGAAAATTACTTTCTACGGTGGCATGAGGGTTGACGTCCGACCATTGATGCATGTTATGGGTGTTGTTGATACCGTCTCTGGTAAATTGTGACTCATCCGTAAATAAGATGTAGCGATACAAATTCCTATTATTATTCAACCACTGACAAAATTCTACCCGCCTAGGGAAATCTTCTGGCTCCAGATGTTGAACACGCTGTAGATGGTATGGATACAACAGATTCTTGTTTAATGTTCTCCATACCCTGGTATTGGGAATCACTAAAGGCGTGGATATCCGTCGTGTACTAACACCGGGATTACGCTCGGCCATAGCAAGGATATTCTCTTCTTCTACAACACTCTGCTGACTTACCCGTTCGTAGTGAATGCGAACACTTGGAAGTGAACCAGTTTCTCTGAGTGCATGAAAAGTTGTGGTAAACGTTTTCGGGGATGGAATGCGACGATTTGGGAAACGCCGTTGATATTCCAGTGAAGCTAGAGTAGCATTTCCATCGCAATTACCCAAAACAAACACCATATCGGCATACTCAGCAGTCGTAAACTTAAAAGGCATTGTTCGCGAATTTGCAAAATTGAATCTTCACACTAAACTGCAAGCTTGTCAAAACTGACAGTAACCTAGATAACATTTTACCTTGCAAATGTCGTCAGAGCACACTTGACCAATGCGTAGCGCGCCGAGACGTAACGCAACAAATTTGATTATTACTTTTTACATTTAAATTTCAAATTCATGTAGCTCACAAAGTAAAGCAAATCGGACACATGTTTATATAAACTTTTTTTCTAGAAATAACCCAAGGAACATCCTCTATTAGTGCCGGGAGAACTTCATGAAACACCCGGTATAGCTAAGTTTATTATAAATGCACGGTTTCAATCATTCAATGTGCCAACTTAAATTTGTAGTCAAGCCGAGATAGCATGCTTTTATTTAAAGATCTGAGCTAGCATGTTTTCCAAGTTTAATTTGAGATAGCATGTTTTCCAACCGAAATTTGAGATAGCATGTTTTCCAACCAAAATCTGAGATAGCATGTTTTCATACTAAAGCGTCAATATAATATAGTTAGGACAACCAGTCGAACTTAGGAATGAACATACTAGATGGTGATTCTCCCATAAAATTCCTATTAAAGTTCCTAGATTGACCAAATGCCACAATCAACAGTTTTGTTTACCTCAAAACAGTGATTTGATGTGTGTACTATTTATATAAAAATGTACAAAAACTACATTCTTTATTCTTCAGATTTGTTATTCTTATTCTTTGGGTTGAGATCAATTAAAAATATTAAAGGATACACAATAACAAACTAAACGAGAAAACAAAAAGATTTCTGGTTATACAGGGTGTTTATAAATAAGTGTGAAATATTTTAGGGGGTGGTTGCAGAAGTTATTTTGTGAAAAAAGTTCATATAAACGTAAGTCGAAATATGCTTCGTTTCCAAGATACAGTGTTTAATTTTTTATTTAGTTTTATTATTTGAAACAGTTTTAAAGATATTGATTTGTAATTTGAAAAACGCTTTGGATGGATAATTGTGCATTTTTTGGGGTGATCCGAATATTTCTACTTGCACCAGTGGCGTTTGTGCGAGAATGCCACTGGTGCAAGTAGAAATCCGCCATCAATTCTGAATGAAATTAGTCTCTTCAATTTTTTCGTAGGATGCACCGTTTTTGAGCAAAAAAATAAAACATATTTTATTGCAAGTTGTATATTGTTAATTTCTATTGATACATTATCCAGTAGGTTGCTGTCAATATTTCTAAATAAAATGTAACTGACAAATTTCGAGGCAATATCTTTAAAACTGAAAAAATTAATAAAAAATAACTAAAAAATTAAAATTTAAACACTGTATCTCGGAAATGAAGCATATTTCGACCTATGTTTATATGAACTTTTTTTCACAAAATAACATCGGCAACCACCCCCTAAAATATTTCGCACATATTTCCAAACACCTTGTATATTATGATGCAAAATTATTTATACATTTATGGTTACTTTTCTACGTTAAGTACATACACCATCTACACAAGATCAAGAATCTGGTGGTTGTACATGGTATATTTTACAAAGATATACAAAGGAGTATAGGTGCATTTGGAGTCCTCCAAGAAATCTTAGCATGTTCATATGAACTTTTTTCATGTTTTCATGTATATAATCATTGCTCAGGTTTATACATATATCCCAAAAATAATGTATAACAGACTAATCCTTCCAGTTCTGAAATAAAAGAATTAAAAATATATTTTTATTTTCCACATACAAAACACTATTTGGAAAATTTAATATCTAACGAAGTTAAAAAACCAAGTTAATTTTTTTTTAACTAAATTTGGCTATTTTTTTTTTTCAATTAAGCTACATTTTACAAATTTGGTATACCTAATTATTACTGATGCCAAAATATAATGGAAAAAATTCTCTAAATTCTAAAGCCATAAAGGGGTTGAATGGATGGAGTTATTGGTAAGAAAATTGACTACAACTTCTATTTGCATTTCGTTTTGGAAGAGTCAGTTTAACAGCAAAGTTATTAATTTGAAATGAGAAAAAAAAATGCTTTAGCATCGAGTTTAAAATAATGGATATTAACGGAACTGTAACATTTTAATAATTATTTTTTATTTACAGTGAGGAGGAATCTGTAGAAGAGCTTCAGGAGAAGAAAAATGTTCATAGCTCTTCAATGTATCTTGATAACTACCGGCGACGTAACACATCGTTTATTGGTATTGTTACAAATCTGTCGTAATATGTAACATGTAGGTGATATATTTTTTTTAATTTTCAGAAAACCCTGTCTTCGAGAAAAAGAAGGAACTCAATCAGTTTTTAAACAACATCTAATAATTAAACATTTATACATAAAAGTTTATTTGCTAATTTATTTATAAAAATGTTTTCACAACAAAGTCAATTAATTACATGTTTTAAAATCATAACAGTTCTAAAACATACTAAAAGTTTAATGGGATTGAGGGAAATAATTATGGAATGGCATATAAAAAAATGAGGTTATAGTAAAAGCTTAAACTACCACAGAAACAATCCCAGATACACAACTCAGAAATAACAAAAAGCATGCTGGTTTCCACAAGAATATTTAATACAACTTGTTTCAAAGAATGCACTGTGTACAGGGTGGGTTAATTTTGTCCTTAAGAAATAGACAAAAAGTAGGCAGAATGTCCTTTTCTATAGTTTTAATGAACCTTGTTATCATGTATAACCATAAGATATCGTTTTTCTTGAATAAATGAATGTTCAAACTGAAGACAAACATAGGATGTACGTCTTTATATCTCAAATGGAGATCCATAAATTAAACATCTATAAAACATCCTTTTTTATCCTAAGGGGGTACATGGCCTCAGTAAATCCGTAAGATATTGTTTTCTGTAGTTTTGATGGATATCTTTATTGTACATGTCCATAAGGTGTCGTCATTTCGTTAATACAATATCCTAACGGTGGACATCCATAAGATGTATTTCCGTTAACTTAAATGGATATCCATAAATTAACCATCCATAAAATATCATGTTGGATTATTTATTCAAATGGACAACTGATCTAAGTAAGTATATCCATAAGATATCCTCAGGGCCGTATTAAGGGCGTCACGAGATCGGTTTTTTTTTTTTGAAAGAGGGCCTGCGTAGACCTTGTAGTCCCGGACCTCGCCATAGGTTAATCCGGCCCTGGATATCCTTTTATATAGTTTTGACAGATACCCTTATTATCCATATCCATTATTTCTTTAATAAAATAAATATCTCGATTATGGACATCGATAAGATTTATTTCTGTTAACGTAAAATATACAGGGTGTCCCAGAAAAACGTGTACAACAGAAGACCTCAAATAGGCCGATTTAGGCTAATTCACCTATATCCGAAATCGCTTCGTTTAGCCGCTAGATGCCTCAGTTCATGAAATTTTTTTGAAAATAACTCGAATATGTATTAATCAATTTTGATTATTTTTGGGGTTTGGACTTTTGCTTTCAATCTACAAATTTTGGTGTTATACAGAGTGTTTTTTAAGACTTACAACTCCTACAAAATTGATGATTTCATAGAGGGAGCTAGTTACGCTATATTACTATTACATTTTAAGTTCTAATTTTTGTAAGGCCTAGGTTTTTTACCATTCAGGCTCCAATTTCTAATGTATAATTCTATTATCTAAAAATAATGGACTCTTTGTTAGAACTTTCTAATGTGGACGGTTTTCGAGAATAAAATGCTTTTAATTCAATTCTTATAGCTGTTTTACATTGACAATTTATTCATGAATAAATTGATGAAGTTCTTCATGAATTAATTCACGAACTTATTGGTAAACAGTGTGGTTTTACACTGCTACAGACTTTGTCAAGTTTTTTGACGTATGAATCAGTTCTACCAATGAATCAAAGAAGCAAATAAATTTCAAAAATGTCACCTTTCTACTCATAATTGTAGTGATACAACAGCGGTACCGTTCTGACATAAATATAGACCATTGCTTAAGCCTTCAAAAATGGTAGAAAGTGAAAAAAAATTATAGTAGGACGAAACCCATTGGAAAAGGAAGAGAATATAACAGAAATGAAAAGAAAAATAATTTACGGGCGACCTGAGGTCGGGAAGGGGAAGGGGGTTAGTTTTTAAGGGTAAAAAACGGTTTATCTTGATTTCCGGAAAAACTACAAGTCTTATGGAAAAAAGTTAAATGGCAAAGTTGTAGGTAATAAAAAGATCTACAACTTTTGTATTTACACTTTTTTCACATAACCTCAAAATTTATGTGAAAAATTCAAATAACCAAGTTTTTGGTTTTTTATTTTTATCTTTTACAAACAAATTTTTTTTTCACGAAATTTGGTGAAAACTTACCTATTTATGTCCCAAACACGCTGTAATTTTTTTGATTTGAAATATTTATTTTTTCACCTTATTTTTACTTAATATCGAAAAAGCACCCTAATTTTCAATCGAAAATTCTCACGTCAAAATATCTGCTTTTTTAAAAACGTCGGTGGGCTTTTTCTTCGTTGAAATCTCTACTTTCTGATGGTGTAAAAAAATATATACATTACTATGGTAAGTTTTCTCAGGAAATGCAAAGAAACGAACTAGAATCCGAAAATTTTTTTCTAATCATTATGTACAATTTTGAGCTATTTATTAAAATTTACACTTTAATTACTCGAAAAACGTAAGATTCCATGTTACATTGATAAACAAAAAAATTACAAGTCGAAATATACTATTATAATTAACAACCAAATAAGTTAATAAAGTTAATATTTAATAAGACATCTACAATATTTTGAGAAAGTTGTAGAATCTTCTTTCGTTTCTTTGCATTTCCTGAGAAAACTTACCATAGTAATGTATATTTTTTTTAACCATCAGAAAGTAGAGATTACAACGAAGAAAAAGCCCACCGACGTTTTTAAAAAAGCAGATATTTTGACGTGAGAATTTTCGATTGAAAATTAGGGTGCTTTTTCGATATTAAGTAAAAATAAGGTGAAAAAATAAATATTTCAAATCAAAAAAATTACAGCGTGTTTGGGACATAAATAGGTAAGTTTTCACCAAATTTCGTGAAAAAAAAATTTTTTTGTAAAAGATAAAAATAAAAAACCAAAAACTTGGTTATTTGAATTTTTCACATAAATTTTGAGGTTATGTGAAAAAAGTGTAAATACAAAAGTTGTAGATCTTTTTATTACCTACAACTTTGCCATTTAACTTTTTTCCATAAGACTTGTAGTTTTTCCGGAAATCAAGGGAAACCGTTTTTTACCCTTAAAAACTCACCCCCTTCCCCTTCCCGACCTCAGATCGCCCGTAAATTATTTTTCCTTTCATTTCTGTTATATTCTCTTTCTTTTCCAATGGGTTTCATCCTACTATAATTTTTTTTGGTTTCAAAAATTATCGACCCTGGTCTAATATTAGTTTTTGTAAGTAACAAATCAGTAAAAACAATGCAAAACTAGCACGACGGACGACACACAATTATTTACATATTCCAATAACATAACCTCATTACTGATCTGAGGTTGGAAATCTGTTGGATTGATACTTCACGAAGAAATTGACGAAAATTAGAACATGCTCTAATTCGTCAAGAACTTGATGAATAAATTCATGAAGTTACTTGGCAGCAGATTTGGTGCATTACACTTGTCCAATTTCTTGATGAAGGGACTTCATGAATCAATTGATCAATAAATTGTCAATGTAAAACAGCTATTACAATATTACGGCGTATACAAATAAGTGACTTTTCTCAAAGTAGGTTATGTCAAAATTTATTGATGGAAGCCTCATAAACAACGTCCTTAATAATATTTTAAACTCTCATTAACTTTATATCAAAATTTTAGTGATTTTTAGTGACTGTAGTTAGTAATGACTTATTAAAGTCACTAAAACTTTGATATAAAGTTAATTAGAGTTTAAAATATTACTGAGGATGTATGTATTGTTTATGAAACATCCATCAATAAGTTTTGACATAAGCCTACTTTGAGAAAAGCCACTTATTTTCCTTGTAATTCCGTAATATTGTAAGATTAGGAAGTTCTAACAAGAGTACATTATTTTTAGAGAATCAAATTAATCAAATTATACATTAGAAATTGGAGCCCGAATGGTAATAAACCTAAACTTAAAAAAAATTGAATTTAAAATGTAAAAGGAATGTAGCATAACTAGCGCCCTCTATGAAATTTCCAAAAAATTATTAGACCAGCTAATTTGGCGTCCTTAAAAACTCCAGAATACTAAATTTCATAAAAATAATTCGTACCATTTGGAAATTTTCGTAAAAATTCTATTTAAAAAATTTTATTTTGTCGCTCTTTATCTCGAAAATTAGAGGAGATAGACAAAGAGTTTATAAGACAAAAAATTCTTATTTTTTGTCATACTATCACCCCCTGTATCGTCGGTTTGATCTTTAAGTCATTGTACCTGCCAATTCTTAATGAGTGTTTGCTACGATAAGATATACCACACGTTAATTCATTTTTCGACATGGATATACACATATGACGAATTAAGAGTTATTTACAATGTGCCTAATTTTATTGAAATAATTCGTAAAAATAATCAAATAGAATAAGAAATGCTGGAGATAAAAGTAACAAAGTTGATGTTATTAAATTTAGTACAACTTGCTATAAAAACTGTTCAAAATGACCACCACTGTTTCTACAACAAAGATTAATTCGGCGAAGAAAGTTAAACGACACCCTTTGTAGTTTTTAAGGGCTATTTTTTAAAACATTTATGGTATTTTGGATACGCCTCCAACTCTTCTTCAATGTTAGATGTAGAAGCATGAAGTCAAACAATGATGTGAAATTTATACTAATAACGTTTCATTTTGACAGCATGTGGATTTTCTTGAGCTTAAACAAGTTCATTGTAAATATCTATTATTCCACTTCTGGTAAAACAGAATTAACAAGGTACAATGACTTAAAGATCAAACTTAAATTCAGTCAACCTACAAAATCAGAACCTACAAGCACATTGTTAAGTATTGTAATATGGGTGGCAAGATAATGTATACATTTAAAAAATATTTTTTTGTACCCAAACCGCTCATTTAATAAAAATTTTACAAGAGATCCAAAAACTTCCAAATAATATCACCTATCAAATAAAAAATAGTTGTCATTATTCCCTAAAGAGGAAGTTATGAACGGATATTATCACCAAATATCAATTTTGTAGGAATTGTGAGTTTTAAAAAACACTGTATAACACCAAAATTTGTAGATTGAAAGCAAAAGTCTACACCCCAAAAATAATCAAAATCGAATAATACGTATTCGAGTTATTTACAAAATTCAATAAACATTCACAAACTTCGAGGCCATCTAGAGGTGAAAGAAAGCGATTTCGGATATAGGTAAATTAGCCTAAATCTGCCTATCTTGAGTACACGAATCTGTGGTCTTTTGTTGTACACGTAATTCTGAGACACCCAGTATATTCTACAGTGTTACAATTAAATTGTAGATCTAGGAAGTCGCAACATAATTTCCAAAACATGATATAGCATACTCCCATGGTACAAGGTTTTAAATAAGATTAAAATGATAACAGTTCTGATAAAATGTTTTATTCATTGAATCAGTGTTGTTCTTTAAAAATATCAAATGTATCAGGTGTTTTTTTATTTTTAAAAAATATTCAAAAAGTTGGCTCTAGAATAAAAAAGTACATACTTTCTTAAATAATGTACATATTAACAATTATTTAAAAGTAAACTTTAAAAGCTGTATATTTATAAAATATTACAATTTAATACTAACAAATATACACTTATATGATATGTCACCCATCTTTGAAAGGTTTCATATACTTTGGTTTTAAAAAAATTACAAATGGAAGAATGGAAACATTCCTAAAATATTAGGAAAAACCTATTTCCTATATTAATTGTAAATGTAAATATTGCTGATGATATAATTTATCTATAAAACAAATTATAATAAAGAACTGCATAATCTTAGTGCCTAGGTCAGTTACGAGGTAAAATTGGAAATATTTACGAGTTTAACTTGACTAGCAAAAATTGAAAAGCAAAAGTGTCTAGCTAGTTGTCATCTTATTATTATCTCAAATTATCTAAACTACCTGTTTATTTTTGTTGATAGAATAAATTAAATTACACATCCTATAATATCGGCACTATCATGACTTTAACTTGTAATGATTCCTATGCAATTCTTCTGTCTCTACCTTTAATTTCAATAAAGTGTCTTCCAAGAAATCAGTTATTTGTTTTCTTGCTTCTTCATCAGTTGTTTTCCTTTCTCTTAATGACTTTACCATCTCAGATAAATCTATTGGGTTACCGTAGTTGAATGTTAAATTTTTGTTGAACTTTAATATATACGGGGGTTCGTTGGGAAGAACATCATCCATTCCTATATGCCAGATTGGTACCACAACTGGAGTTACCGGAGATTCGAAAATCATTCTTCCGACTCCCCATTTCAGTCTCATATTTTCTTTTGTCATATTCACTTTCCCTGAAATAAGAATATTCCAATGTTTTTTTTTAATACTTCTATTATTAGCTCTTTTATTTTAAACTTAAAAGTTATCCTATAATAACCCTAATTAAATATTTCAAAAGAAGTACTAAAAATGTCACAAATAAATAATTAAAGACAATAGACGTTAAAAGGGCACTAAAAAAAATAAGAAAAAGAGTTAGTATGACCGTATTTCCAAGGAGATTGTTAGTTTTTATTAAAAAAAAATTGTTTACATTTTCTGGATGAGTTGATCTAATTAATTCAAATTAGGTACAGGGTATTAATTAATAAGTGTGCATGGTTTGAATATGGTGATGATAAATATTTCATGTGCAGAGGTTCAACTGTATCATATTTTGTTTGAGCAGTACCTACACCACTGAAATTATGCAAAAACAGGATTTTCTGGAGAAATGAATGAAACAAAGGTAATCTTATATTTCGATAGAATGCACTGTTTTTATCATTTTAATTTTCAAACCCTTCTTGATGGTATGCCAACACAAAACTTGATGACACTCGACAGCGATTAATATATCTGGAGAACATTGTTAAAGATATAACAATACAAGACAGACAGTTTAATATTTGAGAATTAACCATTAACTTTGTCAGTTTTTTTTTTTTTTTTTGATAAATACATATTGAATATTATTTAAACTTTCAAATAAAATTGCATCAAAGAATGTTCATATTTTTGTTTAATAAGATTTTAAAATACTAATTTGGTTCACTATTACTTATTTAAAAAAAATGTAACAAATGTTTAAAATGAGTACAGCATGCTTTTGAAAATGTTTTGTGTCCTACATACAATATTCTGTAGATTTCTTAGGTAAGTAAGTAAAGGTGAGCCAAGTTAATATTCCAAAAATCTCATTAAACAAAATTGTGAATATTCTTTAATGCAATTTTATCTAAAAAAAATTAAATAAAATTTAACATAAATTCTAACAAAAGACATTGACAAAGTTATTGGGGATAAATATTTCAAGTTCTAAAATATAATAACTGCTCCTCTTATTACAGGGTGTTTCAAAACGTGTTGAAAATAAAGGATGTGATTCTTTGACTCATTCTAAGAAAAGAAGTTCTTAACATGGGCAAACGCACCGTTTTCAAGGTATATCAGGAACCGTTTGATATATAGAACTTAAATTTTTATTCATATGCTTTTGGCGCAGATTTTAGGATTACAAGAGGTTCTTTTGCCCTTAATTTTTAAGACTCTGGGAAAATTGGTATTTGATAGCAAATTTTAAACCGCCAATGTTTTCTACACAAAAAAAGGTACTCATCATTAAAAGGTCTAACGCGAACCATTTTCAAGATAAATGGTATTTTATGATGGAAAACATGAAACAAAGTGGCAACATGATAAAAAAAAATCCAGATCTAAATATTTTGGATTGTTTTTTTTGGGATCACTTAAAAATTTTAGTTTACACTACCAGTTAATACTGTTGAAGAACTGAGGAATCGCATTATTGCATCCTGCAATACGATCCGCAACATTCTGGGCATTTTTTAATGAGTACATGTCACTCAGACGTTGGTTGGAGTTGATTGTAAGCCTGCATTACCATAAAAGGAGACTATTTTTCAACAAGTGTTGTGGTTTTTGTTGTTTATTTGCTGTTTTGAAATAAATTTTATCATGCTACCACTTTCTTTCATGTTTTCCATTATAAAATGCCATTTATCTTGAAAACGGTTCGCGTTAGAGCTTTTGATGATGAGTACCTTTTTTTATGTATACAACATTGGCGATTTAAAATATGCTTTCAACATACCAATTTTCCCAGTCATAAAAATTAGAGGCAAAAGAACCTCACAATCCTCAAACTTCCGCCACTCTCATATGTATAAAAATTGAATTAGTGCTCAAAAGTAGCTAATATTAATGATAAGACATGTACAAAATTTGTGTTCTGTATCCCAAACGGTTCCTGAGAACTGTCAAAACCGACGTCAAAAAAATAAGAATATATATTTTTAGACACCCCATATCTCGAAAACGGTGTGTTTGTGATCCATGTTAATAACAACTTTTTTTTAGAATAAGCTATCACACCCTTCATTTTCCGACACGTTTTGAAACACCCTGTATATCATGAACCATACTCCCTAGATATATTAAATGTATTACAGTTGAGCTATCTGAATTTCTTTATACTTACAAATCTTACACGGATCTCCATTCTTGACAATACCTATCTGTATATATAGCGTGTGTCTGGCCCAACTGTCTCAACACTACTCACAAAATTTGACTTTTTCATCTTTACAAAAATACTTTACTATCTCTGGGAACTCTTTAAATTTCACCAAAATATGAGTCAATTCTGTACTGTGTGTTCTTATAAAAAAGTATCAGAAAAAGCAAAAATAGTAAAAATTTCATTATTATGTCTCCTCGAAAATGGTAGAGAAAGTTACAATTTTTTCCAAAATTTTGGTGGCATAGAAATACTACTCAAAAAAAGATGAGACTCCTGAATTTTCTCCCTTAAATTACCTCATTTATCATTGTATACCCAGTACCAAATTTGAATTGATTTGGTTAACTCGTTTGGAAGATAAACAATATCAGATTTTTTTTTTGAAGAAAGTGTTTCTAGACATATGCATCAGTTTGTTTTTCCTTATTTGGAGTACTTTATAAAGTTAAGAGTTTTTTGACACATTTTCAGGGAGTTATTTCTTTAGATTTGGTATCTAAACTATCTAACAACTGTATTTGACGAAAAATTAGAATTAGTTTGGATTCATAATATTTTTCAATCTTGCTAAGTTAATTTTCTTAAGTGGGAAATTACTTCAATAAGTAACTTTAAGTAATTATCACAAATATAAGCACTTCCTTTCTATTCTACTAATTGGGTATAAAGTCTTAATTACAAGTTGCCTACAATTATTTTAAAAGCTGTTAAACAGACACATTTTCAAATGACTTGTACAGAGCCTTCAATATATGATTACAAGCCACGTGACCAGTAATTTTGTTTGGAATAAAGTTAAAAATTATTGAAACAATGAATACTACATTAAAACAAACGTTCTGTTTCACCGGTTGGTGATTGGTGTAATTTATCATGAGATTTTATTCAACCAATTAGCGATCACTTTAGGATTATTTTGTGCCATAAAATTTAAGAAACAAAGTTTTTTAGTGACAATACAGCAACAAGAAGTAAATATTTAGTTTACACTTTAATTTTAAATATCTATTGTCTCAAATTTTGAAAATTTGAGAAAATTTTATTATTTTTCATATTCACTATATTTTTTTGTTGTTTTTTTTTTCAATACAATGATAGGGATTCAGGATACAATTTGGTAAACATTAAATTTAATGATTTGAAAAATTTGTTTCTTTTGAGATACTTCAAAATGATACAGTAGAATTATAGTTTGTCCAATTGTACTTAATAAGGTAATAGAACTAAAGCAAACATTTCACTATAATGCATCAAAGAACTAATGAACCACAAGATTTTTTAAAGTACTTGAAATGACTTAAATCTACAGGATAGGAGGCAAAGCGTCAATTATTACGTCATTTAAATTCCTCGTCTTATATCAGCAAAAAGGTTTTAGATCTTCATAACCCCTCCGGTTCCAAAGATATAACCATTGAAACTTTTATATTTTACCTTCAGGAAATACATGCACCCATCCACCTTTGGCTAATTGTTCTATACAAAAATTCACAGCATCCTGATATACACCAGCACCTCTTACAACAGGTATACATTTTCCTAGACTAAAAAAAATGGCATGTTGCCAACAGGTGTAACAAATGTCATGTGCTGCTAAAGACCACCTCATTATTCTTGGACTTAGGAGATGCTTTAGTTTTAAAGTACCTGCAATCAAAACAAAATATTATACAAAATTTAAATGTTTTGTTTTGGAAACGTCTCATTTATTAGATAATTTCATGAGAAGATTTACAGTGTTTAAATATTCTATTTTCAAGGGAAAACGTACCATAAAGATAAAATTTTATTTCTATAGAGATCTATCATCTCTTGTTTACAAATCTAAGATCTCCAAAAGTAATTGATGTAAAATTAACTTTTCTTTTGATTAATATATAGAAGATGTCTGTTATTCTTCAAATCAGATACATTTTAGTTCCAATCTCTTTTTGATGTTAGATTCTTAAGGTCTTTAGTATGATTTTCTTATTTATTTCTTAATTCTGCACAAAAAATGTGCGCTCATTAAAATTTGCTAAACCGCTTCATTTTCGAGAAAAAGCATAAAAATTGGCGATGTATCCCACTACTTCTATCAAGTCGTATATAATATATTACTAAGGTTTAAATTTTGTTCAGGCATATATTTTTACACACTGTGAAATAATATCACTAATTTAAATAATTGCAAGCCCTAAATAATTTACAAAAAACAAATAATTAATATACATATAGCAACACTGTGGAAGGATAGGTAATGGTTTTAACAAATTTAAAAATCATCCAAAGCTAGTGGACGAAATGTTTTGTTTAGAAAATTAAATTAATTTATATGATATTGCAAATATTATCACAAATTTATACGATATGCTATGTTTATTGCTAAATGATCTTGATTTAAAATTATTTTACCAAATTTTAGTTCAGCATAAGTTCTGCAGTGATTGAATAAATAAAAATTTGCAAACATATTAGTTTTGGCAATTATTTTAATAAGCAACTTTATTGTATAGTCTATAAAACACATGTTTACTTGAATCAAAAACTAAGCAGTTTATTCAATTTTGACAAAACAAACATCTATCAAATTTAAATACGATATATTAATAGTTTTTAAAGATATCGTCATAATTCTTTAAAAAAATGTACTCTAAACCCACTGTATCTTGAAAATAAAAGACAATAGTTGTTATATTACACCTAGGAATCCTAGGACTTATATTGTTATTCTGAAACACCCTAAATGTACGCGAAAACATTACAATTAAAAATTAACTTATTTTCTGTTTGATTAATGGTTATTATCAATAATAATAAAAACTAGTTGCATTAATTATTTGCTGCACACATTACCTGTGAAGGTCAAATAATAAAAACAGTTCTTTTCCATAAAAAATATTATTTTAATTTCCATTGATGTCATAAATAATAATAAAATGTAGGTACGTACATTACATACAATAATTTAACTCTTTAAACTGTCATTGGTCCTAACATTTAAACAATGACAGATATAAAAACAATTTATTAGAATATGGTTTAATTGTACTTTAACATCAGAACTACGTACTTTAGTTGAAATACTCCTTTTATTAAACACCAAGTAAAAATAATTAATAGCTTTAGATAAGAAATCTATATTAAGATGATTCAGTAATTATCTATTTTTGCAATGATTTTAGTGTTCTTTCAATTTGATATGGGCACAGGAAGATTATAATAATCAATTTATAATCTTCATCATAAAAAATAAAAGACAAGACAAAATATCACTGATAAAAAAAAATTATTGCCGTGACAATAAAGATGTTTAATCGAGTGTTCAATACTATAATTTACAAAGTCTGAAGACAATACGTCTATCTGTGTGACAGAAACATACACACTATCAGTAGGTACTTTACAAAAAACTAAATATATTCTAAATTGCTTGTATTTTAAACATTTTTCTAAACAAGAGTAGCACACTTACCTAATTCAGATGAGAATTTCAAAAGTCTGATAGGTAGTTTTAAAATCATTACAAAATTTATTTAGCAAAATTGTTATTGACATTTGTGTAGTAGTTGTTTGAAAATTAATGTGTACTCATTTATGAATAAGGAATTTAAATTACTAAATTATAAGTAGGGCAGAGAACAATTGCATTAATACTAAATACTATGTGTATCCATTTATCATGATTAATTTAAAAGAAAGCTGTAGGTAGAAGAAAATAAATTGAGCTACATTTTTTATTTTGAAAATAATGAAAATTTTCTTTATTATTTTTTTTATTGAAAATGGAAAGAGTGAACCTTTTAAACTACAACATTATCGAGACACTTTTTATGGAGGCTTTTCTGATTACAATGATGTTTACTTTTTGTTATTGTTGAAATATCAAAGTATCTATTTTTTCATAGAATTCTTTGAAAACAGAACATCCGACAATTATTTACACAAACCTTGAAAAAATCTAGAATGCGTCAGTTGCACATTTTCAACAGCACATTTATGGCTAATTTAAAAAAACCACAATCTTTGTAACTCTCTTTTTGTGCTGATATATTGAGTTCGGGGCATCATACGTAAGTCAAACAGTACTTTAAAATTCACAATTTTTTTAAGTTACAAAGGATCGACAAATAAATTTTTCATCACATTGGCTGAAGCAGCAGACAGTCGACTCTTAGAAAATTGGTCATATTGAGGGACCACTCCATATGTCATATTTGACTGATCATCACGTACATTTAAATTTTTCTCTAAATTTGTGATCATTTTAAATGAGATTTTGATAGTGACACCAAATTTTCATTGACGTCAAAGTTTAGAGAATGAAATTCATTCATATTTTCTCTCTTAGGTCATAAAAATTATTCAAATGAAAGAAGGGCTTCTCGTAGATCATAAAATTATCCCATCATAAGAAAAATGTCATTTAGAATTGTTAACGGTTACGTTGGCCTAGCATTTTTCTTCTTAATAAAATATATAAATATCTGTTCAGTAAAAATAGCGGAAAAGCATAAATATGAACTGGTTTCATGGCAATCTTGACTTTTTTAAATTGTAAAGGATCAGTAAATAAATTAAAATATTGTGCAAAGCAAATATATGACATTTATATATCACTGTAATTAGCGAAAAGGAGAAAATTCCAAAAAGTGACAAATATATCCATGCACGTTCCATTAAAAAAAAATAAATGTTTGGTTTACATCTTCAAAATGCAACAGTTGAGGCAACAGTTAATTATTTTCTATATATTTTTTTGAAATACAGGAAAGTTTTCTAAAACTTTAGTCTTTAACATTTGTTTCCTAGACAGAAAAGTAAATATGATAAAATGATAAAATATTATGAACATATGTTATGTATTATATGAAAATGCATTCATTTGATACTTCAAATTTCTTTCTTTCTTTTGTCTTTGGAGATCATTGGTAGTCTCAATCCAGATTTTTGGAATTTCACCCTTGTAACGGCAACTGCTATTTTGAATAAAAAATGATTTTGCTTTTGTCAAATATCTCGCTTATTTTCAATTTTTGACGAAAAATGTTTATAATCAAACTTGTCTGAAGATTAATTCTCTACAACTTTGTTCATTAGTATTTTTCATCTATTATTAAAATATTTCAATTTAAACCTGAAAAAAGAGTGAAACTGAAATATTAGAATTATTTCTTATCCCTATACCTTCTCTATAATTTCAGTACTTTAATTTAAGAGCTACTTTATGAAGATGACACTGATTACCAGAAAGATAATACAGATGAACCTTCAGAACACCAACTGAAATTGAAAATCTAGAAATTTGTTGGTGACGAATGAAACTAATGATGTGAATTTGGCAGGCTCATCACCAAATGAAAAAAATTGTGTAGTTTGAAAACAAATTTACAAAAAAAAAATTAATTAGAATTTTAGAAACTTGTAAAGCATAATGTATAGATTAGGCCTACCAAAGGATATATAAAAAAAAAAAGTGTCTGCAGTTCTAACCCTATGGTGTCGGAAAGATATTTACCGTAAAAAAATAATAAAATTTGAGTCTTTTATTATACCTAGAAAGCCATGCAATTGTCGAATGGTTCGAGAAATAATTTATTCACACCTCTCCTTTCCTTTACCATATCAGAGGACCTAGAATATTGTTACTAGGAGAAAAAGGGCACAAAATTTTATTCCCTACGAATTTGTTTATGATCGTTTATGAGCTAAAAGTTAAAAATAAACGGCACAATGTTATAATTTAATTTCATACCATTTTTTCAGGTTTAAATTGAAAAATATCAATCGTGGATGAAAAATGATAATGACCAGTGTTGTACAGAATTAAATTTCTGACAGGTTTGATTATAATCATTTTTAGTCGAAACTTGAAAATAAGCGACATTTAATAACAACAAATTCATTCTTAAATTCAAGGTGGTAGCTGACACTACAAAGGTGGAGTCCCGAAGATCTGGATTTAGACTACCAACTACTCCCAGTAACTAGAAAAAAACTTGTGGTACCAAATTAATGCAATTACATTGATATTTTTTTTTTGTACTTAATAACTGAGTTACTAATATGACCACATACCTAAGTAGTTGAATTCATTACGAAAAAATAACCAAATAATGTTAAAGTTTAAAAGATTCACAACTTTTCGTTTTTGATTAAAAAATAATATAATTTTCAGTTTCTTATATCAAACAGTGTCTCAGGATCAATATAATTATCTGTAACTGTACGGAAAATGTGGCTAAAAGAATATAATCAATCAATATATATATATACAGGGTGGCCCAACGAAAACGTAACAGAGCCCATAGCGGCTAGGAAAATTTTTTTTTGGAAATACGCAAAAACTCGTCGATTTTGTTTGCGAGGGGGACATCTTTTTGCATGAATTAGATGGTTCTAACTGCTACCCCCTGAGTGGGGTAAACATCCCCTTCAAATTTTTATATGGGAAGGGTGCTCAAGTTGCATATCGTTCAAAAGCTCTTTTAATTCTCTACACAGTCATGTGCCACTTTTGAAAATCAGCCTATTTTTGTAAAAGATACAGGATTTTGAAAGCAAAATTTTATTAATGAAATTTTATTATAGTAAATGTTCAAAATGTTGGCGCCCTGCGTCCATGCAATTATAAATATTTTGTTCAAAACGTTGTCTTACATTCTGGAGCATTTCAGGAGTGACTAGACGACATTCATTAATGATACGTTGACGTAGATCTTCCAGAGTCCGGTTGGGTGGCATAGATTTTGGTTTTCAGGTGTACCCACAAAAAGTAGTACAATGGGCTTAAATCTGGGGATCTAGGAGGCCATTCAATGGCACCTCACCTACCTATCCAACAATTCGGAAATGTATGGTTTAAGAATTCGCGCACATGGTGGGCATAGTGGGGGGAGCCCCATCTTGCTGAAACATCAATTTATCTTCGAGGTAATCATTATTGTTTTCCACAATTACCGTTAAGGCTGGATCAATGGCTTCTTGCAGCAATTCCAAATACATATCACCAGTCAAAGTACCATTTATAAAAAAGGACCAACAAGGGAATCACCAAAGATACCAGCCTAAACATTTAATTTTTCTGGGTGTTGAGTATGCTGTTCCTGGAATATCCTTGGATTGGAGTCTGCCCAGTAACGGCAATTATAGCGGTTGACGGTGCCATTTAGGAAAAAGCTGCACTCATCGGAAAAACAAATGTTGAAAAGAGAATTTGGATTATGCATCGCCCGTTCAGTTATGACCTCGCAAAATTGTACCCGGCGGTCAGTTATCTTCGTGAAGTTCATGGAGAAGGTGAATTTTGTAAGGATGGAACTTGTAATGTTTTAAAATTTGTTGTACACTACCCCGACTTACACCACTTACAGAAGCCAATTCCCGTGTACTTAGCCTATGATCTAAACTTCTAATAGCTGTTTTACATCGACAATTTATTGATCAATTAATTCATGAAGTCGCTTCATCCAGAAATTGGACAAGTGTAATGTACCAAATCAGCTGTCAAATAACTTCATGAATTTATTCATCAAGTTCTTGACGAATTAGAGCATGTTCTAATTTTCGTCAATTTCTTCGTAAAGTTCGGAAGTACCAATCCAACAGATTTCCAGCCTCAGAACAGTAATGATGAGGTTATGTTATTGGAATATGTAAATAATTGTGTGGCGTCGTACGTTTTGCATTGTTTTTACTGATTTGTTACTTACAAACACTAATATTTATATAATATGTGTCAAAATGGTACCGCTGTTGTATCACTACAATTATGAGTGGAAAGGTGACATTTTTGAAATTTATTTGCTTCTTTGATTCGTTGGTAGAACTGATTCATGCGTCAAAAAACTTGACAAAGTCTGTAACAGTGTAAAACCACACTGTTTACCAATAAATTCGTGAATTAATTCATGAAGAACTTCGTCAATTTATTCATCAATAAATTGTCAATGTAAAACAGCTATTAAGCAACGTGTCCCAGAACTGCAACCTCCACAGCTTCATTACGTACAGGACGTTCATTGTTTCGCTTTTTATTGCCCACAGATCCCGTCTCCCGGAATTTTCTTACTAACTCCAAGACAATTTTGCGATGGACGGGTTTATTGCCATGTCGTTCAGTAAACAACTGAGCTGCTCTCGAAGCACATTAATTATTTTTATAAAATAATTCAAATTATTTCCACCCTCTCTTGCTTCGAATAAACCATTTTTAATTATTTTGTATTTAATGCGAAACAGACACTAAAACCAATAACGCCACTTTACGACAAAATCACTGACTGAAAAATGGTCTCTTATCTATACCGTTTTTAGTGGAATTTGTGAAAGAAATAACTGCAAACAATCTAACAACACGTTGGAGTAAGTAATGAGAATAGTTCACGTAAAATTATTTATTATTGAATGGAAGTTGCTGGTCAATTATTTCCAGCCATTTGGATATGTTTAGATGCTTCTTTAACTTAATGATTTTGAAATTAATAGCGAACTCGATAGCGAATTTTAATTAGAGAATAATTTGTAAAGATAATAGGAAATTTTGTATGTGTTAAGTTCTGCACCCTTTTTCTTTTAAAAAAATGGGTTGATTTTCAAACAGGACCCATAACTGTGTAGAGAATCAAAAGAGCTTTTCAACGATATGCAACTTGACCACTATTTAAAAATTTGGAGGGGATGTTTACTCCGCTCAGGGGGTAGCAGTTAGAACCATCTAATTCATTGAAAAAGATGTCCCCTCGCAAACAAAATCGACGGGTTTTTGCGTTTTTCCAAAGCCGCTATGGGCTCTGTTACGTTTTCGTTAGGCCATCCTGTATAGAGGTGCATGACTGTATATATAATATAATAAACCCGGCAAATTGATATAGATTAAAATTCTGTACTATTATCAACCTAATGCGAATTTCTTTATGTTCAAATTGTTTTAATATATACTGCAACATGCTTGTCTTTAAAAGTATCTGATTTATTTATTTATATTTTTATTATTCAATTGTAAATATTGTTGATTATGTGTTTCTTGTAATTGGGTTTTCTTACCTGTTGGAAATAAATAGCCTTTATTATTATTATTATTATTAAATATAATAATTCAAAAAGTAGAAATAATATAATATTTAAATTTTCTAGACGTATATACTTTATTTTTATTTCATTTAATGCAGAAATTTCTTGAAATGATATACCTATATTTTCATTTAGTTTACAGCCTCCATATACTTCATATTCAGTAGGTAATAAAAGATAATTTTTGTCGGTTTATTTTTCATTAACTTTTAAGGGGGGCAATGCTCAATTTTCTGTCCAGCATTTTAGAAAATCTAAGCAAGTTGGAAACAATATCGCTTCAGTGTAACAGTTATACAAGTTTTCGTCAGGCTATAAGACAATTGTACATACAGAAAATCACGTACAGTACTATAAACATAATCACAATGTAGAATGCTTTTAGGAAGCTATTAACACATGCAATCATGTTGCTCTAGTTTAGCATTACACTTTGTCACTTCCTGGATGGACCTTGTTCTATTATTGTCTTATTAAAAGTGTAATTTCTTGTCTTCTATAAAACGCCAGCCTTAAGTTAAAAATGAATGAAAATACATGTACAAGCTGTAGGACTTTATGATTTCAGATAGGTTACTAATTTGTCATAACATTTAAACAAATATTTTACATACTATACAACCTACATGTGCAGTAATTATTTATCGATTTCAAAATAATTATTTAAAAAATGACGTCTAAAAAACCGTGACCCTCTTACGAAGCAATAAATTTAAATCAATAGATTGTGACCATTTGGTTACATTTGTGTTATAATAATATAAAGAAACTTACCCCATATTCCGGGATCATCAAAGCAAGAGTGATGGTTGGACACTGTAACTAATGGTACATTTTTTGGTCGTTTATCTAGTAGATTTACTATAACTTTCTTATTATATATTTTGGTTCTATTTAATAGCTCTAAAATATAATCTACGATTATTTAAAAAACATTATAATTTACAGGTATGTACTATTACGGATTAAAATCTTGCTAAAGAGTCCCACTGCTGCCACTGTAATACTGCTGGCAATACTCCACAATCTGGTTGGATTTCTTAGTCTAGGAATTATCCAATCAATATTATAACCCATTTTCTCTGATGCCATTTTTAACTTAATTTAAAGACATTAAATTGGATGTCATATCACTATGAATTCTTTTACATGTTTAGAAGCTCATGATTAAATAACAACTTAAATAAATCACAGGATCACCATCATTTTTATTATTTTAATTGATAGATTGTGCTATAAATTACATAATAGTAGTGGGAATACCCCTTGCTTTAACTCTATGCAAACATGAGTTATCTAAGGAAAAATAATACTACACCATATCACTAGCCACACTTTAAATGTTTAATGAATTGATTTATTTTTTTTTACTTTACTTTTGACAATTCTGACATTTTAGTAACTCATTCGTGCTTTGTCAATTGTATTGACAACTAATCTGTCAAAAATGTCATGATGACAGTTGTTCGATGACATTACGTTTTGTTATTAAAATGTAATACCCAGTTTACATCAGAGCAATATAATGTGTAATTCAGGGGTATATATTTATTACTTAACTTAAATCTACGTACGTCATGTCCCATATTATATTATTTTTATTTATTTTTGTATTACGTGGATCTGAAGTTGCACATACATAAACATAACAAAATTTATCCACTTTTATTTATTATAAATATAATTTTTAAACTACCTAGTTAGAATTTGATGTAAAACTAAGCGCAAAAAGTCCATGGTCACGTGTATATAATAGGTATGTTCCAACAGGAGTCAGGAATTGGTTCCGAACCGTTCGAAATGACCGAAATGTGCATCCAACTAATTCTTGTGATATATTCACTGAAGACACATTTAGAACTTAGCTGGCCAAACATTTCAAACGGTTCGGTACCAATCCCTGACTATTATTGAAACAGACCTAATATGTAAATGTGATCACCTAACCAAAACAGTGTCCTCTCTTTTACCTACAATACTAATGGACAATGGTCACTCATCAACAAGGTGGCCAGAGAAATTTATCTATCATCACCACTAGATGGAAACACGAAACACAGTAGCCAAAAAGTAGCCATCTCTTTGAAATAATAAGGAGCGTTGTTATAATATGTATATAGATGGCACGACATTAATTTTTGTTTTGGGTAAAATATTCTGAAAGAATATTCAAAAATCGAATATTTCGATAAATATCGTTACCATGTAATGGAAAAACAGTGATATCATAGATACAAATAAGTCGTCACAATTATATTAATAATCGCTAAAAAGTCGTCAGTCACCTCGAGAAATTTTTGGCAATTTTTTCGATTATGATGAATGGCGATAAATCCACAGACACTTGATAAATCGCTACATCTGGCAGATCTACTACTCTGCTTTCAGTGGTTTTTAAAGAAAACCCATTGTAGTTCTCTTCTTTCGTACCAACCATCAATACCTTTAAGTTTGTTTAAGTGATGTTAGATGGCACATGATGGCAATATGGTTCAGTTACATTGGCTTCACAAAGAAATGTGGCGACAACGGTGATGAACCATTTTGATTGGTACCGCCATGTAATGACTGGTGCCAAAATTGAATATATTTTATGTTTTGCAAGAAAATTTTTGATTTTTATAAATTCATTTATAAAGACCCTACAGTAGTTCAGCAAATATTCTTTAGTTTTTGTTATAGAGTTAGTAGAGGGTTATACATACTTAGTCGTTAATAGGTATATATATTTATTATATATTTATATATAAATTTTAATGCCTAAGTGCCGATGTTACTATAAAATTTATATTGGAATTTATAGGCAAGTAAAGTTTAAAAAAAACACTGAATATTTAAATTTCGATGGAACTTTTATTTCATAATAAAGTTTGGACTATGCCATTATGCGTGAAAAACAATATCATTCAAATGTCCTCCACGGAACCGTTTGCAGGACTCAATCTTTTTGAAGTAATTTTCGAAGACTTTTTCACACAATTCGGGCAATAATTCGGTCATAACTTGATGTATTTCGTCTTTCAATTACTCCAAAGTTGTGGGATTGTTCGCATAACCACAGTCTTTCGCATAGCCCCACAAAAAGAAATCTAAAGGCGTTAAATCGTAGGATTTTGGTGGCCAAGCCACATCGCCGAATGTGGCACCATTTTGTTGAAACCACATCGTCCAGATCAAAATCTTCAATTTCAGGCTAAAAAAAGTCGATGATCATGGCGGAATACCGCTGAGAATTGATGGTAACGGTGACTCATTTGTCGTTCTAGAAGAAGTACGGCTCGACGACGCCGCCGCCGCCGGCCCACAATGCACACCAAACAGTCACATTCTGCGGGTCCAATGGTCTCTCAGCGGTCACTTGTGGCTGCTCACTACCCGAGATTTGGAAATTTTGCTTATTAACATAGCAGCCGAGCTTGAAATGGGCCTCATCACTGAAGAAGATTTTCTTCGAGAAATCAGGATCGGTGGCCTGTTGTTCCAGCACCCAATTGGTATAATCACGGCGCAATCTATGGTCAGCCGGCTTGAGTTCTTACGGGAGTTGGACTTTAAACGAATGGAGATGCAAGTCCAAATGCAAAATGCGCCACAATATGCCGCATGACAGGCCCAAATGCTGAGCTCGACTTGGAATCGAAAGATTCGGATCATCGTTAACACTTTCACTCACAGCGGCTATGTTTTCGGTTGAAAGGTCAAAACGATGTTGCACAGGTCTTACGATGTCCAGTTTTTTGGAATTTCCTCACTGTATTGTTGTGGTTGTTTGGTGAGATGGACGATTATGTCAATCATAATCTCCATTTAATGCGCGAAATGCAACCACCGAAGATCCACCATTTTCGTAGCATGATTTAATAATTTTAATGCGTTGTTCGGTCGTAAAACGTTCCATATTGTGAAATGGCAAACCTTTAACTAAACAAATACCAGTCTGGGTGATAGTGACATTTGACAAATATGAATTGGCAGGGCTTTACTATCCCAAGCTCAAAATGAATAACCCGTTACTTACAGGGTATTCCAGAAATAACTATGTATTTAACAACTTTCGTCCAATAAATTATTCACTGTTATACTTATTAAAATAATGATAAAGCTAGAGTTGTTTCAAAATCTTATGAGCTTTGACCTTGATATGCGCAGAAACATAATTCCGACCGTCGCCTAAATTATTCTATGTCCTAAAAACATTACATCCATTATTCACAGTCTATCTCGAGCTCTAGTAGCGTAAACAAGCCTTTGCTCCCATTACAAATATCATAATAAAATGCTCTATTCTTTATTATTTTAATTTAAGCAATAAAAATACATATTACGAACGTTCGCCAGTTGACTTTATTGATGCCAGAGCGCCTTAGTTAATTTCTGGTTGTAATGAGGTATGTGGTCTAATTCACAACGTTTTCACAACGTACTTATTAGAAGAATTATGTGGATTCGCCACGCCTTTCGCGCATTTCGCGGCTCATGAGATTTTGAAACTACTCTACCTATGGATGGATTAAACAAATATCAAGTTAAAATTTTCTATTTATAAATTTTACGTTATTTTCCTTTGATTTGTTTTTCTAAACTTATATTTTTATATATTCAAAAAAAAAATACAAAATCAGATTTTCGTCTTTGGAACAACCCCTTTGTTCATATTTTCCCTTTATTGCAATTAGCTCTTTGGTTTTTTATTAGGTATTATTACACAAACAGTTACCTATAGCAGAGATAAATTAGTAAATTTATCTGTGCCTATATGTATTTTAATCATCTCGCGAGGTAACTGATTAAAACAATAAAAAAAATAGCCTTCTACAATCACCAAAAACCCCTGGGTGCGCCATTGTATTTCTGTAACAAGATATCTAGCAACGTTTGCTTGCAAACAGTGCCTATAGGTACACGCAGTTTTAGGTGAAAAGATTACGAAAAGGAGAGCATAGATGGCATTCCTCAGTGCGAGTAACATATTTTGCGACAGGTGGGATTATGATGTAAAATAGGAGTGCTCGCCTCAGAACAGTTCATGCGTGGGTTGTGCGGGCATACCCAAAGGCGGAATACCAATAAATGGAGATCAGTGAGAGATAATACCTTCGTGCAAAAACGATTGTAACTAACATTTAGGTAACGGTTTAAAAAAATTGCAATATAAACGGTATATAAACGCACTAGGTATATGAAAGGTCATAAGTCTAATAAAATATCAACATTTTTGTAACTTAGCCTCACGTTAATATTTTATTTTTAAATCTGTAATACAATTTAAGGTAATTTAATTAATTTAGTTCTGCCAGTTAATAAATTGTATGTAACTCAGTTAGTTTTTTTTTCTAGTCGTCTGGCTAAGTATTTAGTTTTAGGGTTCAAATTTTTGCAACTGGTTACCTAATAGTTCAATTAGACTGTGATTATATCCATAAATAGCCAATTACAACAACGCTGAACAACATATGCATGAGCGCTGTTAACTCGGAATCCAAGGGAAGGCACATTTCCAATATCAGAATACAGGGTGTTTGGAAAAGTTGGTACAAAATTTAAGGGGGTGAAAGTAGTGCCAAAAATAGTAAACAAAGTTCATATAAACATTGGTCCTTCGGAGCACCGTTACTGAGATATGGCCCTCCAAAGGGGTCTTATCATTTGGATATATTTTGAAATAACTTTCTTTCTAATTAAGATAATGGAATGAAAATTGTAGGTAATAATCATACCATAAGGGTCTTTAACTACCATAAGTTTCATCAAAATCGGTTATAAATAAGGATAGTTTTGTAACTACTCTTTTTTAACAGAAATTTTTCGAATTTTTTTTATTCCTTTGAATTATCAAGCAAATGATATTATTTTTTAATGAATTGGACTTTTTTGAAGAAAAAATGTATCTACTTTTTTTTTGGAATTCTGCGTAGTTCAGTCAGAAATAACAATTTTTTAAAATAATGTATGGCTCAGAACAGTAACTTTTTTAACATTTGCACATACAGGGTCGGAAAGTCCCAATGGTTCATCGGCCGTTACGTGAGAGCGATAAAGAAAGTCAGAGAAATCCGTGCGATAGAGAAAGATGGCTATAATGAAGGCGTCTAATAGTCACCGCCCATTTCGTCCTTCCACAAATAAGATCCACTTCTTATCCATGAACACCATATCTGCTAACTCTTGGTCAGAAAAGATTTTATATACTGGCTAAGTAATACTGCAACACACAACTAAAAAATACTACTACCCGACCTGCCATCAGATTTGCTTGGTTTTAGAAGTTACATGAAACGTCAGTCAATTAGAGAAGAGTTTCACAAATGTAGCGAGTCCGAAGCATTCTGGCTGTGCACGTGCACAAGATGCACGGGGTCGGCTTACATTTGTGGTTAATTTCCTTAATTAATTTTTTCGAAAACAGAAGCATTTAGACAGACCATCAATTGCGTAATAAAATATGCTTATTTTCGTGTCCTCTACCACCCTTTTCAAGGAACCCACATATTTCAGAAACACCCTGTATAATATCCTTCTAGATCTATGGTTTGCGAATAAATCATAAATATATAAAAAATTGAGAACAATTTAGAACACAGCGCTGACACACATATACAGGGTGATCCATTAACGGTATCGAGCGGCTGTATACAGGGTGTCTCATAATTAACTGCCAACCCTGAACAGGCCGATTCTATGATCAAAACTAAGTAAAAAAGTTCATATGAACATGGGTCCGGAAATGCTTCCTAAGGGCACAGGGACCCATTGAAGAGGGAGGAATGGAAATCATTTTTTTGCAATATCTCTCAATCGCGTTGTGATAAATGAATGAAATTTGGTATACACAGCTAAATTTTGATGAGCAATTTGATGGACTAATCCATTTATTTCCACAAGGTCCATTGGGGTGGGTACGGGGGGGCCCTTGGTACTTTGCGTGTGTAACTTTTTCATCTTTGACTTTTTAACAAATTGGACAGCAAATTCCGTTTTCCCGAACTGTTTTACGTTAAAAAGGTACTCTTGTTTCAAATCGTTATCTTTAACGGTTTCTGAGAAAATCGCTCTTGAATTAATCCCACTTTGGTCAATTTCATAGTAATTTAAACAAAAAAAAATAATAATAATTTTCCTTTCCTCTCTTTTCCATTTAAAGGATTAATTTTTATTTAATTTAATTTTTTATTATTATTTTTTTATTAAAATTAGATTAAATTTAAACAAAAAAATTTTTTTTGTTTAAATTACTATGAAATTGACCAAAGTGGGATTAATTCAAGAGCGATTTTCTCAGAAACCGTTAAAGATAACGATTTGAAACAAGAGTACCTTTTTAACGTAAAACAGTTCGGGAAAACGGAATTTGCTGTCCAATTTGTTAAAAAGTCAAAGATGAAAAAGTTACACACGCAAAGTACCAAGGGCCCCCCCGTACCCACCCCAATGGACCTTGTGGAAATAAATGGATTAGTCCATCAAATTGCTCATCAAAATTTAGCTGTGTATACCAAATTTCATTCATTTATCACAACGCGATTGAGAGATATTGCAAAAAAATGATTTCCATTCCTCCCTCTTCAATGGGTCCCTGTGCCCTTAGGAAGCATTTCCGGACCCATGTTCATATGAACTTTTTTACTTAGTTTTGATCATAGAATCGGCCTGTTCAGGGTTGGCAGCTAATTATGAGACACCCTGTATAGGAAACTAGACGTGCTACGATTATGGGGTAAAAAATCTATTAACAAATACGACCAAAAGAAATTGATTTAAAATATTTTAAAGTTTGTAATTTCACCGCTAGGGGGCGCAACTGCTATAGTGTTACAGAAAATTGTCGGTTTTTCAAAATTTCGCTTATATAACCTAAGTTGAAAATACATTTTCTAGATACACTGTTAAACCCTTCACAAGTTTTGTTTGAACTTTTTTTAATTATTACCATAGCAACGTCAGTATGAAAGAAGCTATCTTGAAATTTTTAAATTGTCATAACATTTAAATGCCTTAATCGATTTCAATAAACGATGGCTCATTTTAAAGAACTATTAATAAATTTTATTTTTATGATATAGGAAAAAAAATATATTTTCCTGCGCAACGGTCGACGACGTTAATGGGAAAAGTTTTGTAATTGTATCCGTTTACTAAAAAAATTAAATACAACGATATGGGTTTTTTTCATGGCAAGCAAGAGCTGTCACATTTCGTTTTCAAGTTATTGCTAAAATAGTGAAATTGTGCTAGAACATCATCCTTTATTTAGTTCTCTAAATAACATTGACATAATCCAAGCCAAAATTAAATTGTAAAACTATACCAATATTGGCCTTAAAAAGAATTATTGCTTCATTTTGAAATTTTTTTGATAACTGCAATATTTCATTTTTTTATTAATTCCAAATATCTGAGTAGTTATAAAGATTATTGTTTCCATAACGAAGGAGGCTTTGTCCTATGAAAATAGACATATAAAAAATTCTGTCGAACGATATGTGGCAGCTCTTGCTTGCCATGAAAAAAAAACTTATATCGTTGTATTTAATTTTTTTAGTAAACGGATACAATTACAAAACTTTTCTCATTAGCGTCCTCTACCGTTGCGCAGGAAAATAATATTTTTATTCCTATATCATAAAAATAAATTTTATTAATAGTTCTTTAAAATGAGACATAGTTTATTGAAATCGATTAAGGCATTTGGAAGTTATGACAATTTAAAAATTTTAAGATAGCGTCCTTCATACTGACGTTGCTATGGTAATAACAAAAAAAAAGTTCAAACAAAACTTGTGAAGGGTTTAACAGTGTATCTAAAAAATGTATTTTCAACTTAGGTTATATAAGCGAAATTTCGAAAAACCGACAATTTTCTGTAACACTATAGCAGTTGCGCTCCCTAGCGGTGAAATTACAAACTTGAAAATATTTTAAATCAATTTCTTTTGGTCGTATTTGTTAATAGATTTTTTACCCCATAATTGTAGCACGTCTAGTTTCCTATATACAGCCGCTTGATACCGTTAATGGATCACCCTGTAGATAAACGTTAGACGATATATGTGTATTTTGTAATATACCTGGTCATACAATATAACTAGGGTAATAACTCATTCTTCATTTTTTGGGAGTTTGATGTACTACAAATTAAAATAAACACAAAAATGCTATAAACAAGTCCTATTAGACAATTTTCACTGGACATACAGTAGTATCCACTTGTTATTTACAGAGACAGACAGTCTATTCCTAAGTCTACAGTTCACAGAGGAAATAATAACCACAGCACATTTAACATTTAAATTACTTGAAAGGAAATCATTGATATATTTTGATATTGTAGCATACCCAAAAAGATTTTTAAATCAAATCACTGCTCTCTCTTCTGCAACCAGTCGCAAAGGTCTCTAGTTTGATTGTTGCATTTTAATTTAGATTTTTAATTATAGATACAAAAATGATTGATTCTTTTACATGTCAATAGGTCTGTTCGCCGTCTGTTAACACAAACTGCAACACTTTTTGTAATATCATCTGCTAACTTATTAAAGTTTTCTTCTTAGATTTGGGAAGTAACGATCAAAATTCTTTGGCAATAATAACTTTAAAAGTTAAATTGAATATCATATAAATATAAACAGAACAGTACCTTTACTTATCATGTTTATCAGAGCTGGGTAATTACTTGTAATTTAAAAATAGTTACAATTACAAAATACTTTTTAAAAAAAAAAGGGACTAATTACAATTACAAAGTATATTCTTTAAAAAAGGAATTATATTAATTTAATTACAGTTACATGGAAAATGGATTTAGCAATTACTTTTCTAATTACTTTTATGATAAAGTAAATTATAGTGACCAAACAGAGAAAAAGGAAAAAGTTAAGTTAAAAATTTAAATTAAAAGTGTTGTGTAATATTGCGTTTTATTATTTATTAGAATTGATACTAAAATGAAAAGATTATTCTTATTCATTTTCTAATATAGAATTTTTATATTTTTATTCCTAATCTAATAATTTAAACTAGTTCAGTTCATACTATAATTTTATATTATTGATCAGGTAATTAATTCAACCCGATGCTCTTTTTTTTGGTTGTTAGTACATTTGCAAAATATAGAATACAGTAGTTTTGGGTAGACTGGAAAGCAATAATTATTATTAAAAAAATTACGAATCGAACAAGCACGAGTGAAAGGCTGAGTAACCGAACCAAAAGTTTTCTCAACTCAAAATAAGAGCAGTAACACATAGATATATAATATATATTTTTATAAAACTTGATGCTATAGACAACATATTTTTACTTCGTATATTTTCTAAATTAATAATAATTATAATAAAATAAAATGTACTCTGTTAATTCTGAGGTTAATTCACCAAATCATTTTTTATTGTTCACGCGGCACAAGGCTTTCCTCAAATGAAATAATAGAAGTCTGCAAGTCTGTACGCAATTACGCAATACGCATGATCTTAAAAGTAAATATAATTATTAGAAAAAGTAATTGTAATTGGAAAAAGTATTTGTACTTATAGAAGTAATTAGTAATTCGATAGTTCAAATAATATAATTACAAATTACAATTCTTATAACAATTTTGTTGCAATTACAATTCCAAATTACTTTAATAAAAAAAAGTACTTAAATTCAATTACAATTACAGGAAAAAAAAAGGGAATTGTAATTGCTAATTACTTTGTCAACAGGAATTACCCAGCTCTGATGTTTATTTTGAGCTAATGTCCAAATCCAAATAAATTATTCAAATAAAATCACAAAATTTAAACATTGGAATTTATTCAAATTTGCGATATTTACTCTTCACTTGTCCATAAGTTAGATGCATGTAAGCATTAATGAGATGTAATACAGCCAAATTTTATTATTTTAATACGAATTATTAGTTGTGATGTTATTCCATTATTATTGTGTTTAAATATATTATGTTAATAGGCTTTATAATCAAATAAATTAATGTTTTAACGTGTTATACAAAAACTGAATTTTTTCGAAAACGGCGGATTTTATCAAAACAGATGTAGAGTACCTTTTTTAAAGAGCAATAACCAAAGTATTTAAACATTCAGTTTTGAGCTTTATAAAGTGACACCTGTCAAAATTTTGACCCAACGAGTGTGGTGGCAAGTCCGTTCCTGACTTCCCTGACAGTGTAAAACATCTAATGCAGTTAGGTTTTATGAGTTTTTATGGCCTACATAAAATATTAAAATTTTATTAAATTGTACATGTCGGTTCGAAAGTTAGAACCGAAAAGGTAAATCGCTGGGTACCCCTTTGGGGCTCTGTATCTCCGTTAAGGGGCACTTTAGGAAAAAAAATATGACAAACTAGGGTTATTTTGACCTCCCCTATACACTCCCGACAGTATGCCATTTACTTACTAGACACCCTGTAGAATCGCCTCAAACATTTTATACAATTTCAATGAAATATTTTTATATACATTTTTTTTTAATTTGGGGTATAGAATTTAGTTAAATATTTTAGTTACACTCCTGTCTCTTTATCTGCACTTTTTTTAATGTAGATATTTTTGTAAAGTAAAAGTAAATGTAAATAGTTTCATACTAACCTACCCTTTTTTTTTGAAAATAAAATAAACAAATTTAATTTTAAACAATATGTATTGAGAAGCAACGGTCCAACCATATATGCCGAAGCATGAAAGAATTTGTATCGTTAATGTATAAAGGGATTAGTAGATTAAGTCGCCTATTAAAATTTACATTAAAGCTTTTATTTACAATCGCGGAAATACGTGTGTTGCATCTGCATACCTGCTGTTAATTTATGGGCTATGAAACGGTCCTAATATGGAGTCAGGTTCTCAGTCATTAAAGTGATGTACATGAACAACATTTATGTATAGCGAAATGCTGCTTACTTTATACCGGATTTTAGGGCAAGTTTTCAACTAAATAGTAGATTTTCTGAGAAATATCCAGGTCACAGGAAAATTTTACCAATAGCATCGTGTTCAGCACCTCAAAAGTACGAAGATGATATATCCGAACTCAGATTAGGAAAAAATCAGTTTTGACCCGTATTTGGGCCAGTTTTCACGCAAAAATTTCACTTCTCTCCAAAATGTGTCTTGAAGTCATGAATTTTGACTACAGGATCGTGTTTAATGCATCGAATTCCTTCGGAAATTATATGTGGCTCTCTTGGGTTTGGATTTTTGATTTTTTTTTTGTATGGCTGTGATCAGAAGAAATAAAATATACAGAATGTCCACAAACTGGTGGACAATCTCGCAGATTTGGATAGGTTTTGTAAAAATACCTTTACAAGTTTGTAATTTTTTTCTTCGGTAGTATTATCAATTTTGAATGCTGAAACGTGAAATCGATTTATTGTTATAAATTTGTAATTAAATTTGAATAATTTTGAATGCATCTACCGAAGAAAAAAATAAACTTACCTACTTATGCGGTTATTTTTGCGAGATCTAGCCAAATTCAAGATAACCCAACTAGCACAAACAGTGACAAAAACTAATGTTAAAGTTATTATAACCTCTAATTGGTATTCGTGTAGAGAATAAAACTATAAATGCGTTCAATGAGAACGAGGAATTATTTTGTCGTCTTTAAATATAGTAACTGGAATGTTAAAATTACTTTAAATATGTTATATAAAGTAGTAACATCATAGACCCTCACAAAGTCGCATGCACTAATATTTAACTTGAAAATTGCGTTTAAATTGACTTCTACCTAAAAGTCGCTATTAAATAGTAGCGGCAACTATGGGTTTTACTAAAATGCGTCACCAAAGTAAAAATCCTAATAGACTGAAAGTCTACAGTAACTGCGACTTAGCCGGGTGGATATAATTTTGTTTTAAAGTTAGTAACACATTAGAAACATTAATTGTAACTTATTTGTAAATTTAACTGTAGAAGAACATGGCAAAGTAGCAGTAACTAAGTAATTTGTTTCCTTCTGACTATAAAGTTCCCAAAACTGCAAGAAATTACTTTGCAGTTTGTGGGACTATTAAAGTACCAACAAAATTAAGTTAGAAACATTGTTGCGTTGTGTGAGCAACTGTTTGTTCTTTAGTGTTATTTTGTGACTAAAAATATGTCTAAACATACAGAAAAAAAAAAATAGACATTCAACAACTTTTTATCGAAAACTTAAAAAGTCGAAATATAATTCGTTAGGGATAAATTTGGGAGAGTCGTGTAATGTAGTTGCCATTAGCTTATTTGCCAATGGCCTTTAAACTGAATAAAGTGTCTTTGTCACTAATTTTCAATGTACACGGAGTTCCACCATTCAAAAGCGCACCATTGGAATTTTGGCCAATTCTATTTAGAATCGCAGAGTTACCAGATGTAAAACCAATCGTAGTGTCAATTTATTGTGAAGAGTCGAAGCCACCTTTGCAGCATTTTCTTAACCGGTTTGTTGACGAATTAAATGAAAGGTATTGTTTATAAAAATTGTCAAATAAAATTTATATTGCGAAATAATATAAAAAATAAATGGTTTCTGACAAAAAAAAATGTTATCGTGGATGATAAATGCGACTTATTATAGTGAAAAAAATTCATATTTATGAAAATAAAGTGATTTTTTTAACCTGCCTATTTAAATATATACCTATGCAAATTGCAAAATAATTATGATAGGTACAATTGGTGTTTTTGCAATTTTGTTCGAAATTTAAATAGTTTTTAATTTTTGAAATACTTATAGAAAATAAAACATATGTATTTTAAATACAAATGAATATATATTTAAATAAAGCATTTAAAATAGAAATAACTATACTAAAATTAAATAAAAACATTATTGGACTTCTATTTCATCTTCATTACCACCTTCTGCAGTAACAGGATAATTCGAAATTTCACTTCATGAGCAGCCTGTGTGATTTTCTTCATATTTCTTTCACTTCTTTTCTTAGCATTCCTTCTTTGGGCATTTTTTCATTTCTTTCTTTTGTATGTCTATTGTCGGCTTTTAACAAAACTTCAAAAATGACATAGGTATATAAGTCGGAAAGGGCTTTTTCCCCCTCGGTACACCATGAAAACTTTTCCACTTCCACAAAATAAAAACTATACCATAAAACTAAACAATAGTTCACATTAACATGCATAAAAGGGATATTTTGCAAATACTTGGTTTTATTACTTTTATAAATACAAGATAAGATGATACAACAAACTTTCCAGCTTGCCTTTGTATTGTCACTAATTTGAGGTTACAAACGCATGTAGCAAGTAGTTCCTCTATAGTGGAAGACGGGACTTTATCGTGGCAAATGGCTAATATGGTATCGCACGCAGACGCATCATAGTTCCAATTTAATAACTCATGAGACTGCATTGTACAATGCTTGTATGTTAACACCGACGCTACTATACCGAAAGTAGTGTTGTAGTACCCAAGACTATACAGAAGCTTCTGTGTAGTTCCGATATTTACTTGACAGTCCTAAATACTTTCAATGGAAAACTAGGAACGAATGTGTTACTAAAACATAGTAAAAATTATTTTTATGTGGCTAAATTACCGATTGTGGTAAGAACCTTCTACATTCGCCATTTTTTTAATTAAAGCAGCTGAAGCCATTTTGCACTGAAATATATAAATCAAATAATATCTAGATTTTTATGAATTTTAAAGTAAACATGTATAGATTTTCTTGTATAAGCAAAAGTAAAAATCGAAATAGATACCACTGACGCATTCA